>NC_141612.1:54242323-54419823 GCF_047967505.1 Dipteris shenzhenensis
TCCCTACGCCCTCCCCTCCCCTCCCTTGCACCCCCCCTGTGGCCGCCTCACAAACCCCCCCTGCCGCCATCGAGCAAAACCCCCCCTGTGCCGTCACCCGCGACAGCCCCCTCCCTCCCCCCACAAACAGTCCAAAAAAAAAAACCCAAAATTAACCCTAGGTTAACTAACCCTAGGTTAGGTTAGGTTAGGTTAGTTTAGTTTAACTTAGGTTAGTTTATTCTAACTAAGGTTAGGATTACCCTAGGTTAGTTACTAACAATTAGGTTAAGTTCACTAATCTTCAGTTAGTAACTACCCCTGTGTGGACCTCGTTTCGCACAAATTTGCTCGTATCTTCACGTTGTAACCTCCGATTAACGATTCGTTTGCACCGGCACAGTTCCCTACACACGTAGGACATTCTTGGGCACATTATTAACACGACGGTCCCTACACAAACTAACACCACTCTAACCCTCCCAACAAAACTTCATCCACACCCGCACTTGTGGTAGAGACACCCTTTGCAAATCTCGCCCAACTTGCATGCAGCTACGTTCCGACCAACGTCTCCGACTCCAACGCTCGCCAAATCCGCATTCAACTCCACTGCAACCACCACCGCTGCCAATCCTTTACCTCGAATCCCCCCCTGAGATTCAATCACTCCCTTTAACTCCTCCACGCCCCAACATGGCTGGACACCGTCGCATGGGTTGAGCAAGATATCCATATGCCAAAAATGGTTACACCTAAGTAAACATTGACCCTTCAATCCTCTTTGGGACTTTTACCCCATTAAGGAATTACCTAATATATCCCATACTAGGATTATTTTTTCATATTGAAGTGACCTTGATAACATTTTAATATATTCACTAATATAGAATTCATTGGCATGAGATGTTAATGCATGGCTCCCTCCCTTTGGTTCCCTTGGGACTAGGCGGCCTAGATACTCAGCCTGAGTAGATGAAACCCATATAAAGGATATGTATCTTTATCTTATTAGACCAATTGGACCCTTGCTCCTATCTAGTTATTGATAATAGGGAGCATTATGGCACCATCTAATGAAGAGAAGAAGAAATCCATTTTATCTATTCATTGCCAATAATAGAGATTAAGGGATGATTGGGCTCATGCCCTTTATTTATTTCTCATTGCAATAAGAAATGGGGAATATGGAATGTTTTTCTGCCCAAGTTATTGATGGTGCTGGATTCACATGTATTGTGATGAGTACCCGTAATCATGATGAGTGGGGTTGAGAAACCAAAAGCACCACAAAGAAGGTTTCATTTGGAAATATTTTGAAAAAATAAAAAATATTTGGACCACATGTTCTCTTATGGTAGATAAAATAGGGGTCTATGGAGTTAGAAGCCATATTATCTTACTATATATAAAGGAGGGAAATACCATACCTACAAGGAGGGAGGTTGTGGGAGGTCTGGAGGAGCTTCTAGGAGGGAGGTTTGTGGGAGGTCGGGAAGGGTGTGTAGGGCTGGATGGATTGTTGTTCCACCTAAGTGAAATGCAACTATGCCGGTATATGCCATCAATAATGCATTCGATAGGTCAATGTCAGATTCGGTTGCTCATGCATAGTGGCAAAACAAGCCTTGGACTATCGCTTACAAGGTGAATGTTTTGCTAGTGCTAGTGCCTCCTATGAGAAAGAGGTGGATTGCTTCTGTCGGCTTCAACATCTTTTGTAGCATGATGTCATTGTGCAAGAGCGGTCGTTCTACATTTAGTTTTTCGATTGCATTGTGGTAATATTTGTTTGGCATTAATTTGTATGTTTTATGCAAAGGATGATTATGCATCGGTTGGCTTCTAGGTTGCTTAGTATCTGTTCCAATGTCATAGCTATAATGGCTAGATGTAGTTGTTCTAGATGTTTGGATGAGTTGCTTGTACTCATTTTGAGTATTATCTTAGTGAATTTGTCTCTATTTTCCTTGATGGTTGCTATATGGTCGTGGTATGCATCCAACCATATTTTGGCAGCTGCTATGATTGTGTTTTTTGATTGTTGAAAGGGGACATAAAGGAGATAGTTCTCATGGTAGAACCGTGTTGGGTCTTTATGTTGGTTAAAGTGTAAAAATTGTGTCTATGTGTGTGTCGATGGTTTTCGGTTTAATGTTGTATGTATGCTCCAAACTAAGCGAGGTGAGTGTTGGAATTCCCTTAATTCAAAAATCTATGCTGATCAATGGTTACTAGGGGGTGTTGGAACCTCACTAAGATAGAGGAGGATCTTTCTCATCCTTTAAAAAATATTTTGACGGTAGAGGTTGAGGCATGGATGAGGTTTTCTTAAGCTATGGCTTGATTGGTTGCTCATAGCTAGATCCAGTTGGGTTGGGGGGTTCTCTTGGAGTAACATATGAAAGGGGGAGTTCTTTAGGGATAGAAGGCAAGATAGATTAGACTCGTCTGAGGATAGGTGGTGGATATGTGTACTAATGAAGGGTTAGTACATTCTAAAATCTTTCTTGTTTGATCATCTCCCCTTGGTTTGAATCTTTAGCATCCTGCTTACAATGACAGATCAATGGATATTCCATTTGAATTCAACAAAAAATATCTTTGTTACAAGAATTTTTGTGGTTGTTAAGGTCTATTTGGAGGCAGGCCAAGTCCCAAAGTGAAGATCCCAGAGTTGTCATGCAAGAAGGGAGGGCTGATAGATGCTCTAGAATGAAGATGGATGATTTGGTGGACATCAAGCTCTCTTTAAGCTTTACCTTGGAGAGTCTCCAAAGGACCCTCATTGGCTATTGTGTTGGTTGAGGTGTAATAGGAAGTTCAACTTCGAGAGCTAGAGGATGCTAATAATGCCAAAATCCAAAGTAATCTCACTTGAGCTAGGGGATTGTCCAACCAAATTCTTTTTCCAAGTCGTCAAAGGTAAGCATCAAAGGGAGGTAATTGATAAATTTATGGACTTTGATGGTGGTAAAATTGTAATTGTGTTTTGTCACATAGCTAAAATTTTTAAATCTCACCTCAACAATTTAATGGGGCAACCTGTGTTATAGGATGCTGATTAGAAGGATGCGGTGAATGACGTCCTTGCTGGTTTCTAGACTTGAGTCTCTAAGTCACAAAGGGCCATGCTAGCTAGACCTTTTTCTTTAGAGGAGTTGTGGGGTGCACTTACAGACATGAAGACGGATCGTACACTTGGATCGGATGAGCTCACCTCCTCAAAGTTTTTCATTGGGTTTTGGGATGTGATGGGTGAAGATTTAGTTGACATGGCTAATGCTTAAGATGTTAACATTGGCCTAATTACATTATTCCCTTAAACGCATAGCACGCTATGGGTAGGTGATTGGCAGGATCTCAGGAAGAACACCTCAAGGTACAGGCCACCATGGAAGAGAATGCTTGTGATTATGATGCTGCAAACCCATTTCAATGCTCAATACCTCATATAAAGTTCTAGCCAAGGCCATAGCTATTCGGATTTAGTAACTATGCATGTAGGTGGTTGGTAAAGAGTAGTGTAAATTTGTCAAGGGCCGTGACATTTCATACTAAATGTATGCTTATACTTTAGGGTACAATTGCATCTTGTTTGTCTTGACTTGGATAAGGCATATGACTGCATTCAATGGGACTTTATTCTTGTTGCTTTGGATAGACTTGGTTTTGGGGAGACTTTTCCTAAGATGGTGGCAACTTTGTTTAGGAATGCCTCGATTTCTTTATGCTTAAGTGGGGAAAGTGGGTTTCTTTTATCTAACTTGATGGTTAATTGCAGAGGCTAGCCCTCCCATTAGGCAGCCAAGTTTTTCCACAGTTCTTTGCACATGGTATTATGGCCTTCTATCAGGAGAATAATATTTGTGTAGATGCCCTGATGAACATCATCACATGCTTTTGTAGCCTTCTCGGTTGGTGTGCAGTTGGAAATAGTCTTTTGCTCTTAGATCAAGTCTAAACTTTATGCCGGGTTGGCTCAGCTTGGTGCCTATGCAGTGGATTTGTAGAGGTGAAGTTATCCAATACCAGGGTGCCCCTATTGGACCGGATATAACGATAAGGGGAGTGCATCAAGTCCAAGCTCTGAGGTTGGTATAGTCTTAGTCTGAGTTGGAATGCAAGGGCTTTAATTGTGAAACATATTCTTTCTGTGTCCACTACCTATGCGGCTATTGTATGGAATTTTAGGCATAGCCACTAGTTGGTTTCTTTGTGTGGAAGAGGGCTACAGAAGGCGCATGCATTACATACCTTGGGAGGCACTTAAAGCCTAGTGTGGTCTTGGCTTTCCAGATATCTCCACCTATTTGGGGATGCTTCCCATGGATTGAACTGGGCCATTTGGGGATGCTTCTCAATGGATTGAGATGGGCCATTGGTTCGTTGAACATGAGAAAGGTATAGGGGTGGGGCCCTGGAAGGACTTGCCGTGGTATAAGAGACTATCCTGATATTTCCCCATTGTGCATTGCAGGTTCCGACTTGATGTCTTGTCTTGTCTCTGCCTAGAAGAACTGCATTAGCAAGATGACATGGATTGGACTTGGGGGGTTACGTGCTGCTGCTAATCTTAGTGAATGCATGTGATGGAGTAAAGCTTTGGATGCCGGTGAACATTCACTGGCATCGTTGGATTTTCCTCAGGCATGCAACATATTTAAGAAGGTTCTGCACCTTTGGTCTCAATTTTGGGTGGCCTCAAGGGTGATTGGATGCCACTAAGGGATATTAGCTGCATGTTTTCAATAGAATTCCTAAATAGAATTCCTCTTGACTAGCCTACTGATTGTGTTGAATCAAAGAATTGAAGGGTGGCTCACTGGCAATTGGATACTACTAAAGTGCTCTGTAGAAGGCTGAATGAGGTAAGGCCATTGTTTTTTAATCTTAATAAGAAGTGGGGCATTGGTCTATGGGTAGCGGTGCAAGATATTTAAAGAAATCTGGCATGGCTACTGTGTGGGGAAGCTGAGGTTTTTGTCTTGGAAGATGCTCCATCAGTGGCTCCTGATTTGAGCCAAACTTGCGAATGTTAATCCTGCATGACAGCTTTGTAATAAGTCTTTGGAGCTAATCTAGCATCTGATGTGGCATTGCCTTGTTACTAGGGGTACCTGGTATCAAATTGAAACTACTTTCAGGAAGGTGGGTTTGATGTTAAAGTTTTACTTGGGCTCCAATTGGAAAATGGGACTTTTGGGTGATGCTTCTAGGTGTCCATCTGCTTTGGGCCATATGTTCAGGCTGCTCTAATGATGTCTGTGTGGCTTGTTAGGAAGAAGGTGGTGTTTCAAGACAGTGAATGAAAATTTTAGAGAGAACATCTTGCCTTGGTGACTTGTCCAATGTAGTGTGCAAGCAGGATCCTTTTATTGGTCACTGTCCCTTGTGGTGTAATTAGCCCTACCAACTTTTGGTGTGCTCTCCTTGCTGTTACAATGTAGGCCTCGGTCTCCAGTCCTTTGTTAGACCAATTTTTGTAATCAAGGCTTTTTTAAGGGCCTATACCCCCTTTTAATAAAAATCAGCATTTTACCCCCCAAACAAGGGCTATCGATCAAAAATCTCTGGAGGAAGACATTACATTGCTGAGATACGATTTCAAAAAATCAAAATTATCCAGAAGATGCAAATGTTTGACAGTTTGTTTGCCCAATCTGTGGCCTTGGAAGCCCAAGTAGTCGCCTGGAGTCTCATTATAAGAAGCAAGGTGGGCTAGGGCTCTTCCTGATGCACTAGCAGCATGCAGACTGTGTCAGGCAGGATGGCCATGAGACTGAGGAGGGAGAAATGTATGATGTAGTTGATGAATTTAGTTCCATTCACCCAATATGTAGTTGCATTATATCATCAGGACTTCAATTCATGTATGAACATGAGTGTCAAAACTTGGGAGTGAGAAATGACAACTTGTGTATGGAGAAAGGGTCATGAAAACTTTAGCCTTAAAAGTGGATACGTGAGGCATGATGCTTTGAATTGGGACACGAAAATAGAAAAAGAAATCAATAAGTTAATCGAAGCATCATCTTTAGAAAATTACATAAAGTCTCATCTTCCACTAATGTTTAAAATCGTTTGGAAAGGGTACACTTACATGAGTTCATAAATAGACCATGCAGGAATATCATGATGAGGTGTACTAGCTTAATTATTTTATTTGGGAGCAAGGTACAAAAGGATAGCATAACTGCAGGATGTTGATTCAAGAATATATATGCTTGCATGTTTGCTTAACTTGATCATACAGTAACTGAGGATTTGAGGTATTAAGATTTGGTAGGATTACTATACAAACAATTATTGAGCGTTTTCCTAAAGCTGATTGAACTCAAAACTATATCAGCCCTTGAGTTAGTCTACTTTACCCTCCTTGGATACCACATAGATTTGGCAGGGTAGCTTGTGGAATAGATTGATCTTGCTGAACAAAAACCATTTTGATGAAAGGACTCGTCTTGTTGAAGTCTCAAACTTGAAGATGCTGGATTTGTTCAAAAGTGGTCTCTACAAATCAAAAGACCTTGTTTAGCAGGTCTATCTGTAAGGGATGGGAGGCATGGTTAGTATTTAGAACAAGTTGAACAGTCTTGACAACTTTCACAACACTTGCTAAATCCAAATCGGCATTGTACCATCCTTCCACTTCCTCTGTGTTATGAAGCTAAGAAAGCCTAGGTGCTCCCAAGATTATATTGTAAGTCTAAAACTTGTTGCTATGAAATAGCACAAAGTCTGTTTTGCAAATGCTTTAAGTATAATCATTCATTGATAAAACTCTGATTAATTGAATATTCAATTTTGTCCCCCAAGTGTCAACTTCCTTTTAGGGATCAATTCTTCCTTGTTACTGCACTCAAACAGGACGGCAAATGCAAAAAAGGCTCCAAGCTTGCAAGAACCTTTCGTAGTTGGCTTTTCTTGTTCTGCTTTCTTCCTTATGATGGTGGAAATAGATATGGCTTTGGGAATTGCTAGGGTTTGTGTTTGTTGCCATGTCCTTGGGGGGGAGTAAGTTTACTTGAATGGAAACATGAGTTGTTTTTGTCTAGTCACCTTGTGGGACTAAGAAAGCCACCAAGTCATCCATATGATGTTTTGCTTGATATTGGCATGCCACTAAATAGCTAAAACTGTGAAAACGAATGAGTTGGCTCTTATCAGATTGCAAGATAATGACAATTTGTGTGCGCATCTTTGCATAAATACTAGCAAGAGAGACACCACTCTGTCCATTTTCGTACCAGGTCTCCCAGGATAGCTCAACTCGACATGGCTAGGTTCAGTCCTCCACTTGGCCCACCAAGTGCTGGCTTCATCTTTGAAGCAGAAATAACTATCTAACTCAGTTATCTGAGAAAGTATTGCCAATGGATTAGCTTTGACACTAGAATATACCATTTTGGCCCACTTAGAGAAGCCAAGTCTCGAGTTCTCTGTTGCAAGAACTGCTAAGTTGACTTCTCTTGCTATCACTTACCATCAGGGTCATCTAAGGCATCTGGACTTGCATCCTCTCCACCTGAGCAGCCTGCATTTTCAAAGACATTGTCATCATCTGCTCTATAGGAACTGGAGGAGGAATTATAAGAGAGTGAAGAGATTTTGGGGAGAATCTGATGTTTCTTTTAAGGGTTGGGAGGAATTGAAATTCATGTTTGTCAATGTACTCATCTCAACGCTAGCTCAAACTGCAAAAGTGCTTGATTGTATCCATGAGAGATGAAGATGGAAAGAGTAACTGACCACTTGGATTGTCGAGGAAAGGTCTTCTGTGTATGCTTTCTATTGAGAGTAAAAGCAAACCCAATTGCTAACTGTCTCAAAATGATTTGGAAAATGTGCTCCAGCTAAGGTCCACCTGTATCATTGGGAAGAAGTGAATTGGCTGAATCTCCCTTGTACCATGAGCAAAATTGCAAGTGTTTGAGGACAACTTCGTGGTGTCGTCACAGAATCTCTCTCCAATATATCTTCTCTTTGACAATCCTTTCTATTCCCCACCGAACACATATGTGCAAATTTGTCAACTTCAGTCCGTCTCTGTCCTGACTTCTTCCATGCTGGTTCTTTTATTCTCAAAGCCTCGGCCTCCTAATCCTTGTGCATGTGAGCATCTGCATAGATGTTAGACATCAGAACATAAGCTCCAGCATCCCTTTCATCCAATCGCACAGCATGTTCAAAGGCTTGTCTTCCAAGCACTGCATTACCCCACTTTCGACAAGCACCCAAAACAGTATACCACACTGCAAGATCAGGTTGGAAAGGCATCTCTTCCACCATCTTTAATGCCTTGTCTAAGTGGCCCGCACGGCTAATGAGATCAACCATGCATGTGTGGTGCTCAATAGTTGGAATGATGCCATGGTCTTTGATCATGGACTGAAAGTACCTCTGGCCCTTATCCACTAGTCCAGCATGACTGCAGACAGTAAGAACAGTAAGGAATGTGACCCCATTTGGCTTTATCCCTTCTCCAGTCATCCTCTCAAGCATATGGAAAACAATTTCACTTTCTCCTAGATGGGCAAATCCTCCAAGTAGTGCATTCCAAGAGACTACATTTGGAGAGACACCCTCCAGTTGCATCTGTTTGAAACAGTTCAGCACTTCCTCACCAAGCCCCTGTTCAGCATATCCTGCAATCAGTACATTCCAGGAGACTACATCCCGAAATGGAAGCGTATCAAACACTCTTTTTGCTTTCCCAAGCGAGCCACATTTGGCATACATATCAACCAAGGTATTGCCAATAAAAGGATCTCTTTCAAATCCCTTTCTGGCAATCTCAGCATGTATTTCTTGACCCTTATCTATGGCAAGTATGATGCCACAGGCTTTCAACCTACAGATAAAAGTGACAGCATTCGAAGACACCCCCTCCTGTTGCATCTGTTCAGAACAGTTCAGTGCTTCCTCCCCAAGCCCATGTTCCACATATCCAGATATTAGTTCATTCCACAAGACAACATCTCGAACTGGAAGCTTATTGAATACTTCCCTTGCTTTGTCAAACAAGCCACATTTGGCATACATATGTACCAAGCTGCTGCCTATGTAAGAATCTCTTTCCAAGCCCTCTTTGGCAACCTCAGCATGTATTTCTTGGCCTTTGTCTTTATCTCCAATGCTGCTACAAGCTTTCAAGTTGCAAACAAATGTAACAGCATTCGGAGAAACACCTTCCAGTTGCATCAGTGCAAAATAGTTCAGTGCTTCCTCCCCGAGCCCATGTTCCACATATCCTGCAATTAGTGCATTCCATGAGACAACATCTCGAACTGGAAGCTTGTCGAACACTTCCCGTGCTGTTACCAGAGATCCACCTTTGGCATACATGTCTACCAAGGTGTTGCCAACACAAGGATCTCTTTCCAAACCCTTTCTAGTAATCTCGGCATGTATTCCTTGGCCTTTGTGCAAGGCTCCTATGCTGCAACAAGCTTTCAAGCTGCAAACAAACGTAACAGCATCCGGAGACACACCTTCCAGTTGCATCTGTCTGAAACAATTCAGGGCTTCCTCACCAAGCCCTTGTTCTGCATATCCTGATATCAATGCAGTCCAGGAGACTGCATCTCGAACTGGAAGCTTGTCAAACACTTCCCTTGCTTTTGCACATGAGCCACATTTGGCATACATATCGACCAAGGTACTACCTAGAAAAGGATCTCTTTCCAACCCCTTTTTGGTAATCTCAGCATGTATTCCTTGGCCCTTGTCTATGGCTCCTATGCTGCCACAAGCTTTTAAGCTGCAAACAAACGTGACAGCATCTGGAGACACACCCTCTAGATACATCTGTTCGAACCCGCTCAGAGCTTCCTCACCAAGCCTATGCTCCACATATCCTGTGATTAGTACATTCCACGAGACTACATCTCGAACTGGAAGCTTGTCAAACACTTCTCGTGCTTTTGAAAGTGAGCCACTTTTGGCATACATATCGACCAAGGTGCTGCCAAGAAAAGGATCTCTTTCCAACCCCTTTTTGACAATCTCAACGTGTATCTCTTGGCCTCTTTCCACATTTTTCAGCCTGGCACAAGCTTTCACTAGTGCCACAAATGTATACTTGCTAGGATGTACACAATCCTCTTGCATTTTCTGATACAAATTGAGGGCGTGCTGTGATTCCCCACATTTAATATAACCCATGATGAGAGAAGTCCAAGAATACTCATTCGGATCAAGCAACCTGTTAAAAACATGCATAGCATCCCGGATGCTTCCACATTCCACCAAGATTGGTACAAGATAGTTCCCGAGAGACTTGTGAGCTTCCAGCCCATGCTTGCGCATGTAGGAATGTAAGAGCTTTGCATGCGCTAGATTATTCTCTTTTCTGCATTTCTGCAAGATGCATATAAATGCCTCAACCGAAGGCAGCTGGGGCAACTGTTCCAAACCAGTGAGTGCCTGCTCTAAGCTCAGAATCCCCCAGCCACTGTTGTCTCGCAGTTCTGAGTTAAAATTGCTACGGTCTTCAAGATGTGCCCGCGCCGATGCTTTGGCCCTGTGCCCTCCCTTGCTTCCAGAATCCTTTCCGTCGAGCATGTCATTAACCCAACCTGGATTGTGCCAGCGGTTAATACATCGCGCCTCCCTGGTGACTTTAAGCTTGAAATCAGGAGCTCTTAGGTTTGCCTGTTAAAACTCAGGACGGAATCGTCAGACTAGCCAATATGACCGAGTACATTTCTACAGCTTAACCTGTGCAAATGATTCTAGCGCGCACTCACTTCGCCCTTTCGGTGGGAGGGTTCCGTGAAACGCTCTTGCCATAAGCGCTCCGTTCCTAACATACCTGCGAAGCATGCCCACAATGAGTACTAATTTGAGATCTGTCGTGCAGTACCTGAACTCGACGTTCTTGAGGTACTTCGAATCGTACCTTCCACTCTAAGGATCCCGTCCTGGCGGACTATCGCTCCACTGCCTTCCTGGCTCCAAGCCATCGGGCGAGTCATCTCCAATTTAATGTTTCCGTCAACGAAGGAACGCGATCCCAGGACGGCGGGATTCGCCGTCTGCACCCAGGACTCGAGTATCAGAGGCTGAATTGCTGGATCCCATTTGCGTAGCCTATCTTCTGAATGGCCGCGTACATTCTTTGATCTGTACTCAAGTGCTCGTCTTACGTACCTTAGCTCATGGACGGGGCTAGCATGGGCGTAATCTTTTTGTCATCATTACACCCATCCTAGACCAAATGGTCTATGATGGATTTACAATGGGCATCTTGGACCGTGGCCTCTAGACCCTGGCAATCAGAATGGGTTCCCCTTTTTTAGGGATTCCAAAACATGGGAGGATGACAAGTGTCCTTGTCCCCACTTGGTTCCCAACTCCTAAACACATGAAATGCTGCCATGTCTTCTCTTCTACCTAAACCTATCCCTAGTTCCTTTTTTGTTAGCACATGGTGGGATGGGAATAAGATAGAAATATGCATGGGACCACTTGGGACCACCTTTCCCATTCCCATCCTATTTCTTCCCATGTGCTAAGCCCCAAAGGGTAGAAAGTTTGCCTACTCCATTGGCCAACTGGTGCCCGCACTGCCAGAACTCGTGGAACAGCACTTGAGCGCTTTTGCTTTCGACACCATCTTTTAGATCGCGGGCGGGCGACGTCGAGGGGCGGAGGAGGTAGAGGTGGGATTGGCACAGCGGCGCCGTAATAAAATAGTGGTTGGGTCGACTGAGCCACCAGGAAAGGGAGGTCGAGCGAGGCGCCGCTTGCGTCAATAGAGCCGGCGGCTCTATGTAGCCACCATCTCTGATCGGTGGCCCTTTGGGGCCTTGGCCCTTGAGTGGAGGGGGTGAGACAAGGGGGTAGGGCCTCTTTTACTAGCCCTTGCCAGAGATGGTGGCCCTTTGGGGCCTTGGCCCTTGAGTGGAGGGGGTGAGACAAGGGGGCCTCGTTTACTAGCCCTTGCACTCGAGAAATGCAAGCTTACATGAGAGCTAAGTTCAAAGAAGTACAACCTTCTTTTTGGCCTACCCATGGCAGGGCCTAAGCGTTGGGGTGGTCTTGTGTAAACGTCTTAAAGAACCCTAGTGATGTGTTGGGATGGTCTTGTGTAAAAGTCTTAAAGAAAGCTAGTGATGTGTTGGTCTTGATGGAGATTGTACGTTGTAAAAGTCTTAAGAACGCTAGTGATGGTTGGTCTTGATGGAGGTTTAATGGTTGTACATTGGAATTCAATAGCTAGCCGAGCGGTTGGTCTCTAGGATTGCTCTGTGCTAAGGTCTTTTCAGAGGTCTTTGTTGTTCATCAAATGAAGCTGTTGGGCTTTTGGGTTTTGTTTGTTACAGTCATCAATAAGTCCTATCTTTGGGTGCATTGGATTCCAGCTTTTCTTGGTCTTTCGGCCATTGCATACGTCTTGGGCAAGTCTTTGGGCTATTTCAAGGGGTCGATTCTCTTTGTGTTCGACAAATTTCATATGTGTTGGTCGTTGCGTTATGCTCTTGTAGTCATCACAAGCGTATTTGTTTGGTTTGTGTTATGCTATTGCGGTCTGGCTTTTAATTGCATAGGCAGGAATCCCATTTGGTCTGTGTTGCCAGGGGTCATTCCTCTTCGCGTTTGGCAAAATTGAAGTGAAGACTTTGGTAGAACTTCTTTGTAGATTCAGAGGGTGGATGCTACGTTGTTTCGTTGAGCTACTTGCAATCAAATGAGAACTGTGATTGCATATCTATTTGGATCCTGCATGTGTCGATGCTTGCTTTGGTAGATACATGTATTGCTCCTAGCTTCGAGTATTGCAAAGTTATAGAAATCTCATTTAGTCTATGTGAGGTGGCATGTGCCTTGGTGGAATACCTAAGCGCTTCAATGTACTTTTCTTCTGTTGAATCCAGTAGTCCCAACCATTCATCAAACAAAAGTGTTGCATCGTAGCTAAGCTCACGCAAATAGTTCTTAATCTTCTTTGCTACCATTTGTAGTTGTTGGTTGATGATGTCGACTTTGTGGTCGATTGGTTGCGAGATGTGAGTTTCTTGCAACGGTGGTTTAGGGAAGCCATATCTGCACTCTTTGGTTCTTTTTTTGCATCCTCGGTGATGATGGTGGATCTGTGCATCATGCCACGATGTGGGCACGACATCGCTATCGATGAATATATGTTTGTCAATGAATGCGAAAAAGATGTCACATGTATGCCGCATCTACTTCATTCAGCTTTTGTGGTGCAGCAGGTTTGGCCACTGTCTTTTGGCACATGAAAATGTGACAAAGAAGGCATGCCGAGCTACCGTATCATTGTAAACATGAACTTGCCTGTGTAGTTTTCAATGTTTGCAAAGACTCAAAGTCTTTGTAACTTATTTTCGATTTTAGTAACTCACGGATAATATTATACGTTGGTCTAAAACAAAAAGGAGGGTATGTGAGGTGTTCTGTCAACTCAAAAGCCACCTTGTAAGAGACTAGATATTGGAAATTAAGATGATTATTTTTAATTGCTCAGACTACACACCGAAACAGAGGCATTACAAAAAATTTGAGGGACCGAGAATAGCCGATTGAGCAAACACCGCCAAATCATTGATGGGCACTAGATATTGGAAATTGAAGAAAGATGATTATTTTTAATTGCTCATACTACACAGCGAACCAGAGGCATTACAAAAAATTTGAAGGACCAGGAATAGCCAATCGAGCAAACACCGCCAAATCATTGGTGAACATTTGAGCAAAATTTGTACATACCATCCTCACCATAGTTGGCCTAAAGCCTAAATGCTCCAAGACCTCCCTGATAAACTCCCACAAAATCCAATCATACATTTTGTCAAAATCAAAGCCAAACAAGATGCATTTTTGACTGGATGAGTAGGCATAATCCAAGATAGAAGAGACATTTAAAAGATTTTCCAAAATATCCGAACCTTTTATGAACCCGTTTGCTCTATGTGGACCGAATGCATGCAAATACCCTGGATCCTCAAAGATAAGGCTTTTGCAATAATCTTGTAAGAAGAGTTTAACATAATGATATGTCTCAAATCACCAACCCTCGACCTATGTTGCCTCTTAGGAAATAACTTCATCAACCCAGCATTCACATCCCTCCGACAACTAGCCCCTATCTACTCCTGAATTGGCCATATTAAGAAGGTCAAATTTTGGTGAATTCTAGGCCCATTCTAGAAATGAAGAAAAAACTCAACTGTGAATCCATCAGGGCCTGGTGAACAGTCCTTCTTTATTGTCAAGAGGGCATCCCACAATTTGGATAACGAGAACAGTTGGGAAACCTTGGCTCTATCCTCAGCAGAAACCCTGGCTTTTACCGGAGCAAGGACACTATCTACAACCTCCCTCCACTCAACTTCCAATTTGGGATGCGTACTTACCAGACCTGACAACTCAGACTTGAACACTTCACCTATTCTCTAGAAATCAATTACCAATTCCCTCTGGACCCTATCAATAGACCCATGCATATGGTTCCTTTTTACAGATTGAAAAAAGGTTTTAGAGGGGTAGTCCCTAACCTTTAACCAAAGCTGCCTATTGAGTAGTCTCGCCCTTTTAGCTTTTCTTAGCTCTACATCTTTGACTTCATTTTCACACTCAATCAAAAGGTGGTCACTGGTAAGAATCGTATCCCGAGGAGCCTCTACAACGGCCTTACTTAGGCATTCCCTTACCAAAATCAGCTGACTCTCAACATTCTGGTATCTCTGCTTCTCCTACCTAGGCCAAAGCTTGGCTAGAGCATGTATCCCTCTAATCCCAGAAATGCCCATGGGGCACAGGCATCCTTCACCGAAGCCCTTCTCTCTCTCTCTCTCTCTCTCTCTCTCTCTCTCTCTCTCAACCAAGATACCAGAACATGGTCACAAAATCTTGTAGAACAAACATAGCCACCTCTCATTGTAGCCCCAAAACAGCAGCCTTCATGCAAGCAGTAAAACCTGTCAATTTTGCCCACCCTAAACTCTTCACCCCTTCTTTTATTAATCTTCTCAAAGGATGAATTGAGACTAAGAGATTTGGTTGTCTGATCTTCTAATATCATGGAGATGTGCTCATGGAGATGTGCTTGAACTTGTCTTTGTAATGCTTTGCGACTTATGGAAATCGGTAGTGGCTATAGGGTTTTAGTTTGTGAGTAGGATTTTAGTTTGTGTCATTGGAGGACATGGAAAATCGAATATGTAAGATTTACCTCTTCACCTACATGTTTTCTTGTGCTTGTGGCTCTGTAATTCTGTGTGTGGAAGTTTTAGGAGGGAGATGTCAGTCGTGATGTACCTGTCCACAAAGTGTTATATGTCCTCATCACGTGATATCTTGTAAATCGGTGCCCCATTCATCCACAACAACCCATGGTCATGTTGGCTTCCTCTGAGTTAGAATTTGGTAATGAAGAAATAGTCGGTGATAGGCCCAAGGATGCTATTGTCTGCTCTCAGCAAAGTTTTAAGTGCTTGGATTTGTGAACGTAATATTGAGCGTTTGCTGCTAGATCTGAGTCCATAAGTTTAGAATTTGAAAATTTGTCAATGTTTGTGTCTTGCAATGCATCCCTACTTGTAACTTGTCCCCTCAAAGCTGCCCTTTGTGCAAGTAGACCCATGTTGATGATATAACATGCAGCACTAAGACTTTCATTGTTTTGAAGAAGATATTTTCAATATTTAATGTAAATCGTCTCTCTTTGTTCGTTAGCTCCCATTTCACTATGTCTTGGGAGTTTGTTCATGTCTGTATGTTATATGCATGAGAATATCCATGAATGTTGGGAATGCTAGCTCCTCTACATGTATGTCTTTGAAAATGCTCAAAGGTGAGTATCCATCACATGGTGCTACTGCTATTAATTGGTCTTCAAAGTCAACTACTTGTTGGCTTGTATATGTGTCATGCACTGATGTATCTATTTGTAGTTCATCTTGTGAGTTGGAGACTCAAGTTCTTCATGTTGTTCCATTGCTTGAAGATTAGTGATGTGATCCATCATTGTTCTCCTTGTACAGTGGGGTTTGGAGTCGCTCGTGTAGCAAACCCATCATTCTTATGGGATGAGTCAATATGTTGGCATAGTTGTGTTTGTACTCAAGCTTTCGCTTTATCTCTACCAATACCGTTGCATTGTCTATTAAAAATCGGGGGAACATGCATTGCGTTTTGTCAACTTCCGTGAACACATTCACTGAATTCCCATGCAAGCCAAACTAGCCTTCATATGATAACTCTCTTGTCTATGCAAATGGTATTGATATGGAAACTAAGTGTTCCTCTATCCTATTTATGAGCATAGACGTGTTTTTCATTCTATTTGGCATCGTCATGTTCTTAGTTGAGAAGGTAGGCAACCTATTTTTTTGCACTTCTTTGTAGCAAGTGGAGCAAATGGCTTGATCTTTCGGTGTTGTGTCATGGAGAGGAGTGCAAGAAAATTTTGTTCTCTGGTTTTAATCTTTTCAACTAAGTGAGACAACTACACTTATGCATGGAAATCTTGGCAAGCTTTCAATTTTCTTAGTATTAAACTTTGAGCCGTATTTATTGGCCTTTTCCTCTTTCTTGATGTGCTAGGGTACTTGTACTCTTCATGAGGTTGTGAGTTTTGATACTTTCTTTAGCAACTTCTGTAATTTCAAGAGGAAACATAGGAGGAACCACTTGACTTTCATTTCGAAGAGCAATGCCTTCATTTTGTATATATTGTTACACATCATTATGATGGAGTGCTTTCCATGGGAATATTGCCTATCATATAATGCAACAACCTTTGCCACTGACATACTTGTCACATTGATAAGAAGCACTGACGATTGAGCTTCTTCATCCTTTGTCCATTTAATGTACGAGCGATTTAATTTTTAATGGGAGTAGTGGATTGATTGTCATTGGAATCATGCTTTTATCCAATAAAAGAAAGTTGTTATTATGTGGTATGGAATGTGATACCTTTAAGACTTCAATGGTTTGTTTTTTTAGCATGGATAGCATAGTGAACGAATCTGTGAGAAAGCACAACAAAGTTATTTCAAACAATCAAATATTGAGGCTCTCGAGTTTGATGAATTATTGAGGAGCTTTGCGATGTCATCCTTTGTTAAGGTTGTCACTCTAATGTTCAATGAGGAAGAGAAAAGCATTTGACACGTTGTTCTGTCTATCTTCATGCTTATTGCCACATATGATAACTTCAAACAAGTTTAGATGTTAGTGTTGCAAGGATATCATACTTTGAAGTACTCATTCCATTGTATGTTGTATAATTTGAGGTTGATTCCTATATCCATTCTTTTCCTTCAAGGCTATGTAGTTGTTATGTTCTACTAGGCTCACGCAAGGCAAAAGATGTGTTCTTTGTGTTCATGTTACTAGAGTATGAGCGTCCAGTAAAGATGGGATGTGGCATTGTGGTGCATAGCATGGGGTCATAAGTAATTTTACTGATATTGTAAAGGACACTCCAACGCTGGTTGTAAGCATCTAAACACAAAGTAAGTCCAATACAAATGAAGTTTATGTGAAAGTAAATCCATTATAATGATTGCACATGGAATGTAATGTAAAAGATATCGGACTAAAAGCAATGTATTTCACCCAAAGATGTAATAACAATGAAGGCATCACATTGAAAGTACAAAGGAGGGTCTAACAAACTCTTAAGCTGCGCACTCTCTTCAAACCCAATGATATGCCCAAAAATATTAATGTGGTCAAGTGGCCTGATGGTTGACTCTCCATCAATAAGGTTCATGTAGCTACAACATTGCACACATGAAAGTCTATGAATCGGTAGTGCATATGCAAAAAGTCATCCACATGTCTTCTTCGTCCTGAACAACAACCTATGACCCATCATGAAGCAATATGTAGCCCTTCAATGAGGTTACATGAACAATCTCCTGTGTGTGATTACACTTATAGAAAAAAGGCTTGATGGGGTCACACATAATTCATGATCCTCCACAAGAAGTGCACTAAAAGTCCACAAGCAGGCCATTGAGATTCACAAACTGCAGGAATTGTAGGACACCACTAACTTGCAAGTCAAGTAAGTAGTGAATTATTAGTTTGTGCAACCAAAAATTGAATTGCCACACATCAAATACATAAAAAAGCCTTTTGTTTGTAGCCTAGTTCGGAGATTAAACACATGTAAGTTTGTCGTAGCTTCGCATTGAGGCTATCCTCAGAGTGGGAGGGTGAACCCGAACACCCCCAATGAATGCCTTCCACTCATGAAAGATATGTTCTTTGCCACATACATGACAAGAATTACATACATGTAATTCTTGCACCAAGTGGATAGAGTTTTTGTCCTTTCACCTACAAAGGATAGATGATTGGATGTGAGTTAAAACGAAGTCAATTTTCTTCATAGTTGATCCAACTGTATGCAATAAAGATTGCTTCATTTCACAAATGATAGCTTAAAATGTGCATGCGTCAGACCAGATAGTAGGAACAAGGGGGATCCTTCAAATATAGTTGGAGTGCATTGCATCAACAAAAGTCTTGCATCAATGCTAAAACGAACACATTTTGAAAGATGAAAGCTTCTTGAAAACCCAACAGAAACGACCCGAACACAACATTACTCTGAAATACAAAATTGGGCATCCATTCTTATCTCACAATACCGACACATAAATTCTGATCGGTCATAGGAAAGTTCGCTAAACTGTCCTCTCACCATGACAAAACATAAACAATCCAATGCAACTGAATCAACTCGAACAAAGCATCATACTCGATGCAAGAAACAAAAGACCTGATGGTCCCCATACTTCTAATCATGGAGACTACTTCCTCCAAAAAGCCTAAATTACTCATATCACTTCTACTCTTGTGGTTGCCTCAATGCTCATTTCATATAAAGTCTGAGCATGACTCCAATCTTACCATTTGTCCCCTTCTACTCTGCACCATTAAACCAAAAAATCCCAATTATTTCTACCATCCTCTCAAACACAAAAGCAAGGAACCACAATAATGAAAATCTGCGTCACCCACAAACTCACCCTCGAGGTATGCCTAATCCAATATGACCTCCAATGCTTTTCTAAGTGACTGCTTCTTAGTCTTCCTTATGGGTGAATTCCTCAGTAGCATCCCATCTCTATGCGGTCCTTTTGGAGCGGTGAGGGACATTGGGATAGTCACTGTTGCTAGAGGATTGTGAGTCTGTATGGAGCACATTACTGAAGCAACTATAATGGCTGGCATTGTGTCATACCTATGCATGCACCCACACATTAGTTTTGGATGTACGTTCTATCACAAAACAACACACATCGAGAAGAATCCAGTTGAATGATCATACCGCTCATGTTGGCATTGTTTATATTGGTTCCCTTGTCTACATTAGACTTCACATCGTCCGAAATGCATGCTTGTCCTTATCTCCACTTGCAACACCTCTGTACACAATCAACTTTGACCCTCAATCAATAAAAAATCACAACAACAAACAGCTATCCAGCAAACTCACCTTTAGCATTTGGAATCCATGTACTCCACAAGAAGTCACATCATCATAGAATGGATCACACTTCTTATCGAACAAGGAAATATTATCCAAGGAGAAATAACAAAAAAAGGAATAAAATCCAAAAAATCACAAAGAGCTGGAAACCTTTCTGGAAGTTGTTGCTTCTAGTATCCATCAAATCAACACATGCTTCAAATTTTGCCACTGTTGTTCTTCTTTAGCATGCACCACCAACATACAAACAAACGATCCAAATGACAATGCTTAGCATAGGAAGACAAATACCACTTACCACCAAAGAGAAGAAAAAAGCACCTGATCAATGACCACTTACCATGCTTATATAAGCAAAAACTGGTAAGAGGACCAGTGTTGCTTTCCTATTTCGAGTTTGGGAGCAAATCTCTGCAGGTAGCACAGCCAGAAGTGCAGGAGTGCATTGTTTCAGATTGAGACGCCCTTCGCGGTGTGGCGAGAGCGTAGTATATGCTGCGGGACGAGGGCGAAGCCCTAAGTGACTTTATTTTTCTGATTTGAGGCCGTTTCGGGGCCCGTTTTGAAGGTGGAAGTTCTTCGCAGGCACTCAGAAAAAGGCCCTGTTTTTTGCTGTGCGACCACTGCGCGGCTAGTCGATGGAAAGGTGCCGCAGAAATTGCATCGTATGCCTGTGTGCAGAGATATTGGGAGTTGCAGATTCATGCCTGTTGCCTGTTGATGCAAAATCGTCACTAGGAAGTGACTGTGTGGTGAAATACCACTTTCGTCAGTTTTGCAGATCTGCCCGTGTGAGGCAAAAAGCTATGTTTTTTGCAGTGACAGAATATTTTGCAGTGTTCTGTAATGGCATCTGATTCTCTTTCACAGATTGTCACTGAAAAGCTTGACAAGAACAACTTCCAGGCGTGGAAGTTTAGAATGACGAATTTCTTGATGGGAAAAGGCTATTGGGAATTCATTACAGGAAATGAAGAAGAACCTGTTCTTCCTAATGTTCCCAGTCAACAGGAAATGCAGGCATTCAAAGGATGGCATGAGAGAGCCAGGAAAGTTATGTACTGGCTATCTATCAGTATTTCGGACTCCATGATTGTGCATATTCATCGGTGACCCCAAAGAGAAGCATGCGGCCACAATCATTGTTCAATCACAACGACATCTCTGGTTTCGTCTACTCCATAATCAACGTTCCATCCCAGCCACCACACAATGCCATGCAAACTCGCCACATACAATTTGCACATCGAAAATCACCACCATCTCTGGCATATACGAGAGTGGCTTAGATCCCAAAGTTTCCTTTCCACATGCATCAGCTATCACCTCATCCTCTCCCACTCCCTTCAATGATCCCTTCAGACTACCTCTCACACTCAGCTTAGATTCCCGAATCATGGGAGCACCCTTCCTATGCTTGTAGGACACCATGCTCGCCTAGGTGCCACCATGCCACGATGAAGCTTCATGCATGTGCCACCAATCCGCATATGCTCTTCACCAAAGAAGTGACCTCAATTTGGGTGCCTCTTAGAGTTAGTGCACTCGAGATCAAGAATGTGTTATTGCTCCGACTCTCAAGCCCCAAGTGCTATTATTTTGCATGAAACAAATTTAATGGATTTGATGGAGATTACAAAGCCACTTGACGAGCTGCAAGGAGCCTTATGTGAGCTGCAAAATGATGGAGTTTGTAGGTGGCCATTGTTCATTGGCTAGACAGAGTAGGTTGTCAGCTTTGGATTCTTGGAGGAACATTGTAGGCCATGCTCAGAGCAAGATGGCAACTACGGATTGGTTGAATGAGAAATGGTGCACAAATGCTCAAATCTGCACCCTCCAAAATGGAGCTGCCAATTTGAGCATTAGCGATGCTCCAACTAGGCTTCAAAATTTGGGCCAACCTCCAAAACCAACCACCGACGTTGCTTTCTTGGTCTTGTGTGCACGGGGCCTTAGAGAAATCTATTGTACACTTCAAGGGGTACACTTCTTAAACATATTGGAAGTAAATTAGATTAGGGGCAACCTGGTGGGTGAGTGAGTTTTAGTTTTAAACATGGATGAATTTTATTCATCAAGCCTGCCCTGTGTATTAGAGCAATTAGGAACTATTTGGGATGGAAGGGTACAAATTTGAGTGATCAGTCCAGTAAACGAAGTTTGTGCCATATGTTTGTTGATTTCTTTTATTATTAGTCCATATGTGATCGATTGTCGATCCATATATCGTGGTTGGTTTTTGTATTTTTTGTTGCATGTTATGGTTCACCATAACGTATTTAGATTTGTCAAGTCTTTTGTTTTTTTGTTAAAGTTAATGTTGAAGTCGCCTACAATATATGTTTCTTGATATGTGTTTGTTTTGTTTAAAATTTTGTTTAGGATTTCTATTAATGAGCTAGTTTTGTTTTGCGGGGATTTGTAAATATTTATTAAGTTTAGTTGTTCTGGTTCTTTTGTAACAAATACTGTTAAGTAGCAAGCGTTGTATACCGTTTTCCTGTATGTATATTGTTTCTTTCAACTGGATGTTTTTTTTGTAATAAGTTCCTAACCCTAGTCCTTCGTGTTTTATTATTGATTTGAATCCTTTGATTTTGATGTTGTCTATTGGGCGAGTATGTGTTTCCTGTACACAAATTAATGTTGATGCCATAATGTTTGTTGCTGCCAGTATGTCTTTTTTGTGCGATGGAAGGCCTGCTGTGTTGAAAGATTGGATGATGACTTCATTTGTAGTAGTTCCTGTCATGTTTTTTTGATCCATTACCCATGGTTTGTCTCTTTTTAGTCGGTTTACTTCTCGTATTATGATATTGCCGACTTTTATGTACTTTTTTGACATTATTTAGTAGGAATAAGTTGGTAGGGTCCCTTATTCTTGAGAGTGTTGTGTACACTAGTCCGTGTGCTTTGATGTACGAAGGGTCAAATGCGAGGAAATCCATCGATAGTCCTTGTGAATGATGAATTGTTCTCGTTGCTGTTGGTTGGATAGGGAATTGTGTTCTTGTTATTATGTTTAGTTGGTTTCTTTCGATTTGGAATTCCCTTTGTATTTGAAGTATGGGAGACCAATTTGCCGGTATGTCATTTTGATAAAGGTTTTTGTTGTTGTATCTTGCTTTCCTTCCTGTGTTTTGATCTTTGAAAAATATCCATGCAACTGGTTGTCTTTTGCATGGGGAGTGGTCCATGAAGATGCCGTCTTCCCCATTGACCAAACCGCCACTCATATTCGGATTCCCAGAGCATATCTCCACTATCATCCCCACTTTCAGTTGTAGCCGCCCGTGCAATCCCGCTGTTAGCTTTGGGTCCTCAGGGATGCGTAGATTCTTATTTGTTTGTTGGTGTCTTCTATCTTTTGAAGGTATAATATGCAGTTTGCCTTCCAATTTTTGAAACACGTTGTTGTGTTTGTCCTTCAGTAGTGCGTTTGTGTAAAAAAGGTGTGGGATTTTTTCACTCTCTGGTGGTGCTCGCACATACTTTGAGTTTAGAATGTTTAATTGTTCTTCGAACTGTTCTCCCACTCGGACACTATTTATAATATCTAAGTATTCAACGTTGTCTTGGTGCATTGGATGTAGTAGTTCGTAGTACCTAAAACATTCCACCCAAACTTGTGTTGCACATGACATTCTTTCAAGTTTCTCAGCAAATATCCAGCTATCCTTTGTGGGACTTGCTTGAAAAAGGTTGCCGCATAGGATGACATCTACTCCACCAAATGGTTCAAAGTGGTTGTGTTATATTTCTCGTAATCGCATGTCTGTTGCCAGCAAAAGTGTTTTGCCCAACCAAAGATATCTCATCAATCACAAGTAGTTTAAGGTTTGCATACTTGTGGTGTTGTCTTGTTGTAGTACATTGTGTATAAGCTTTGAGTTACGAAGGTGTGAGCCATTTTTGGTGCCATGTTCTAGTGGTTCCAATATTTCTGTTTTCTGCATTGGAGGTCTTGGAAATCTGAACTTGTATCTCTTTCTGTTTTTCCTGCACATTTTCCTATGCGTGTGCATTTGCATTTCGTGTTCTTTGTTGTCGAATAACGAGATGCCAGTTATATATACTCGTCGATGAAACTTGTAATGGCATTGGGCGATGCATTCTGCATTGAGGGCGCTTCTTCAATCCATAGAAGACTGTGGTCGTGTAAGCTTCCCCTGTTCTGGAACTTTGTCACGAAGAAGAGTCCTCCACTCTTCCTAGAATAGATGGATCTTTCTGCAGCAAAGTTTTTAATCCCTTGAATTTGTGTACAAAGTATCTTGCAGTTGTGATTGGGTCAGAACGGATCAAATCTCGTACTTGGGCACTATTTGTTAGTGAGTTATTTGATTTTATCGAGTTTCTCAAGACCTACAGGATTCTACAAGTGGCTCTTAGAGCCTCTCTGCAGAGGATAGTGTTACGAAGAATGTAGGAGGTTCTAATTGACGGAGCATCACAAAATGTTTAGTTTCAATTTGCTCTTGTAGTCCATTGACGTTCGCAGGCACGCAAAGTCCCTGAAGCCAATGTTTGATTGCAAAAGCTTCTCAATGTTGGTGTCTGCAGTGGCCTGCATTGCTGTGAGCTTCTTTCCACAAAGCTTACCCTTACGCATTCTCACCCAGCTCGATGAAGTAACTTGTCGCACCATTATTTTCATAGTTTTGAAGAAGAGGTTCTCAATACTCAATGCGAACCTTCTGTCCTTATTCATCAACTCCCACTTAGCTATCTTTTGGTAGGTGGTTGATCTTGGTAGCGTATATCCACGAGGATAGTTGCCGTGAAAGAGAGTAGGGAATGCGAGCTCCTCGTAGTACTTGTCCTTGAAAATGCTAAGTGGTGGGGAGAATCCTTTAGATGGTGCCACTGAAATGGTTCTGTCTTCATAGTCCACCACTTGCTGGGCTATGTAAATTCCATGGACTATGGTGTCGGTGTCGTTCTCATCATCACTTGGGTTCTCTAGCCTTGAATCCATAACATGTGACTCCGCTCACTGCTCTCATTGCAAGACGCAATGTGATCCATTCATAGGTGATTGAGTTTGACTTGCACTTGTCCTTGTACAGTGATGTCAGCAGAAGATCCTGCAGAGCACGCATCGTCAATGTAGGCCTTACAAGTCCACTTAGAAAACTATCTGTACTCCAGCTTTCTCTTTATGGACACCGTGACTGCTGCATTATCATCCATGAAGCGAGGGAGTACACGTTGGGCTCTGTCGGCCATCGTGGGAGAGCTCCCTAATTTGTGAGAATGTTATTCTAATTGAGAGTAGACGTGCCTCTATGTTGTTCAGTAATGATGTGTGCATTGTTGGGTTGGACATGGTCATGTGCTTCGTCGAAAATAAAGGCAACCTTTGCTTGTGGATTTGCCTCGCACAATTGTGGCACAACAAGCGATCAAGTGATGGGAAGCTCTCTGGAATGATTCGGTGCTGCTGCAAGAAGCTTCTTGTGCGTTTCGAAAGTGCTTTTAGTTTTTGTTTGAACATTAGTGTTGCACAACAGATGCAAGTATTTTTTGGGGAGGCGCTTGTTTTATAAAAGTATTGAAGTCGCGCAAAATTCTCTCCCCTTTTCCTTTTCCTACTTTTCCTTTTTGGGCCTTTGTCACTGTGACATTGCTCGGCTCCTGCGTTCACGTCATCAACATCAGTGCAAGTGTGGCTGCCGTCTGCAGATTTGTATTGGTTTTCGTGGATTTGCTTCTACGTCCTATATATCTGGCACCTCTTCCATTGCAAGCAAATAACTCAATGATTTCCCTGTCCGACTAGGCATTGTTTGAATGAATCAAGTCCTGGAGTTTGCACTCATCCTCTTTACTCCAGGTCACATATTCTTTCTTCTTCTTCCGTTGCTGTAGCGGTGGGATAGTGGGTGGGCTTTTTGATTCGTCTACCAGTATGCCATGGCATTGGCTATAAGTGACCATCCCAATTTCAAATGCTTCAGCAACCGTTACTCCATTGTACACAAACACGTTGTACGCAATGTGGAGTGAATCGGAGAGGCATGCCAAAACTTCAAATATGACAGACCTGGATGATGACACAGTACGTAAGAACGTGGCGACATGGTTGATTGTTATCTGATGTGGTAGTATTTTTTTACTGATCCTTGAGAGTAGAAAGAAAGAAGATGGATGAGGACTGCTCATAGTGGCAAAGCTCATGAATATCTTCTCAACCAATCCTTCATAACTCTATAGAGGAAGGAGGGCTAGCAAGCAAGAAATGATGTCTGTATTATGTGCTTCCTCGTTGTTCGTTCGTGTCTGAATTGACATGCCATAGTTGTGTAATTGCGAAGAGAAGTCCATTTCGGTGTTTGGATTCGTGCGTAAGGACTGTGAATGGAGCAATTAGTTCTTATGAAAGTTGTTGAATCATGCAACGAGACAGTTCAGAATAGTGTGAAGCAAGGCTTGGCGCGAGGGCTCTAGTAACAATGTCAAAAAGCACATGCGTACACTCGTGCACAGAAGTGTCCATGAACCGTACAATGTACATACATTCTTTCTTGTTTAAACATGTAGCAAATGTGTGTTAACAATATAGTTTTCCAAGGTTGGAGTAGGAGAAGACAAAAACCGAATCAAGAGATAACCCACTGCTCTTCAGTAAGCAAAGAAGAGTTCATTGAAAATGTTATAGTGAGTAGAGCCATTTGAACCATACATTTCTTTAAACATCAACTGAAACTTGAGGCAAAGCAAAAGGAGTGGCATAACACCTCTTTCATAAGTGCAAATCAAAAGCAATCCAAAATGAGGCTTCCAAGACCTCTTTTACATAGGGAAAAACTTGAAGTAATGCGTATTGCAGAGTACTGAATTACTATCCACTCGAAAATGTAATGTGTCTCCACATATGCGGCAAAAAACTCGCTATGATGCTACTACAATGTCATGCAATCAAAAGAAAACAAACTTCCTACTGTAGGTGAATCAAATCACTCTGCATCAAATGCAATCACGTGCCTGGAGATGTTTATGGTGAAAGAGCCTATGGGTTTAAGTTCCAGCAACATTGCATGAACGTGCAAGATGTTGTCATTGTAGAGCGCCAAGAAAGGTGTTTGTAAAGAAAGGACATCATCTACATGATGTCCAACAGTTTGGACATTGATCTCCGACCCATCTTGCAGTAGAAGGTGGCATTTCAAAGATGGTATAGCAATAACAGTGTGCGGTGCATCGCAAGTAAAGCAGTATGGCCTGGCAGGGTCACGGCTAACCCTATTCCCTGAACAAATTGAACATGTGTAGTCCAGCAACTAGCCATTCAAACATGTGAAATGGAGAATACCATGAACTTGCGAGACCATATATTTACATTAGACCCATCGAACTAGCATGGAAAAAAAAAGATGGCCTTTAGCAAAAAAAAACCTTACCTTTCTTCCATATCCCAACTCTGATACTTGATCAATGACCCGCTTTAGCTCCTCCCTTTGTGCGCCCTCATGAACATCGCCTGGTATGGTGAAGTCAAAGACACACAGTGAATCGCATGCACGCATGTAATAGACATTTCAAAGAGTGTGCATCACTATTCCATGGTCATTGAACTTCTGTATCAGTTGCGCTTGCACACTCTTTCGATCGTTCATGAAGGTCAACTGCTTAATGCAGCGAAGTTAGTGAGGAAGCACTATGGTGCTAGTGATATGAAAAATTGTGTTCAAAGTGCACTTACGATAGCACGGTCTTCATTGCGAGGTCCATCCGCAATGATGACTTGGTCGTTCAATCCTCCTTTAGAATCGACCTTGATAACAAATGAAAGCAATTGTGCTGGCAACAAAGGAAATGTTCCCAATGCTTGTCTTGATGCTCGATGAAGCCCAAAGGAAGTACAACGCAATGGGAGTTTTCGGTGGGAAGCTAATACTACCATCGAATGGCTCGCCTCGTATGACAGCTATCGAGTGAGTAGCTTGATGTACCTCCCTCGCTAGTTCCTTTGGGGACTATGGTTGCTCCTTCAATATGATAGAAGCATTCAACCTCCAAGTAGTCCTTGTATTGTTCCACAAATGCGTGGGGAACAACCACAATGATTGTGTCGCAATTACGCCAATCAGTCACATCCGCACCTATGCAGATAGGGTAATTGGGATTGCGGGCACGGAATGTACCATATTTGGCCAAAAGCTTGCACTCTAAAGCAAAACGATGCCGTATAAATTCTAATAGGACATCAATGGATAATGTAGGCAAAGAGTTCCCCCCACCAACAAAATTCTCCACCAATGGAACAATAGGTCCTACGTTATAGTTTGGATTGTGCAGTGGTGGTGTGTCGCTGTGTCTTTCTCTAAATGATGTGTTGGATGTTACGTCGTCTTTTGAATGTATTTTGATCGAAGAGCACTTTGATGATGAAAATTCAATAACTTTCGATTGTAAGAGTACAATATTTCATACGCTTACAACAACTAAAGGCTATATCTCTTGCTACACATTCGATTTCATGCTATAATCTTAAGATACACACATGACCAAGCGATAACAGATAATGTGTACAATGTATGTGGCTATCGAATTCATGAGCGTTTGAAACAACAAGATAACTAAGGAATTTAGCATAACAAGTGTTGAATTTAGCTTCATCATAGTCGTTTCTGAAATCAAAAACTCAAAACGAAATCGAGCTAAATATGGGAGTGGAAATAATTCAATTGTAACAACCAAGCTTTCTTCAGTCACCGAAAAACTCTGTTTTGCATCAACAATAAACCCACTAAAGATAGGAAGTGTCACTACACTCTGTTTATGGATGAATCAAAGGCAGAAATCAAGCCACGCTCAAAGTAAAGAAGTACAATCTAGGTGATTATGTTCATAGTATGACAATAGCCTTCATATGTAGTGCAGTATGAATGCAATCGTGGGTTCTTGAAAAAATACCCTACACAAAGAGTGGTGCTGAACCTTCATTTGAATACACAGATGGAGCAAAGTCACATGAAACTTATGGAAACAATGTAAAGGAAGCCAAATTTATCTTACCTTCTTCGTATGCATACTTCGCAGCATCTTGAAAGGCTCTCTTCAATGATTTTCCATTCCTTTTGTCCATTGCATGTCCCTTTGACGGTGGGCTTCTCTTCACATCCCACGCCATTCTCAGATGCAACAACAACAACAGGCTGTGGTGCCCTACTACCGCTTGGAAGTGAAGACCCTGCAAATTCAAAGGCAGATTAGAAAATGTAATTAAACAGAATTCGAAAGTGCCAAGAAACTGCAAACAAATGAAACTACCTTCGGTTAGACAGACCTTCTATAGCTCCCGTGCCTTCAAACGTTTCTGTTTCTTCTTTGATTGTCAGTTTACCCAACCAAATTTCAAATGCTCGCTTTCCCTTTAAACACCCATTGGCCTCCCATGACGATCGTTTAAAGGCAGGCCAGTAACTTTGTTCAGAGAATTGCAGGTAGACGAAAAACACATCGACCAGGAATATGGAAAAGGCACGACAACAGAATTGGGAATACCAGAAGTGCTGATATCCTCAGAGAGTTTTGGGAGAATATTGGACGCAGTCTCAGCAGGATTAGCGTGATGGAAGTCTGGCATGAAAGAGTCGGAAGTCTCTACCTCCTCTTTAATCTGGCATACGCTTTCATGACCTGATAACAAACAGAGCCAAAAATGTCAGAACATCACGAAAAACAGTTCGTTCCTGCAACCAAGTCTATATCTTTTGCAAGCACATCATACCCATTATTGGCAGTCCTCTCCATTGGGGTGTGGTGAGCCTATGTCAGTAATTTTCCAAAGCTTCTCCAGTTTTGTACACGCAGATAATTCGGGCAACAAGAAGTTAAGAAGCAATGAAGGAAGGAAGGAACTTGAAGGATTATAGTGGAGTATGAGTACCCTTCTCGAAGTTCTTGTTGTCTGTATCCATCGAATCAGTAGGTAGATCTCCGTAGGAAGACATCGTCCGAGCAGGAAGGGCAATCAATAATTGACAGAAGATGACTGTGAGGAGGAGAGAAGAATGACGAGAACCAAGGGTCTCGTTTTATAGGTACTAAAGAGGCTAGAAATACAAGGTAATTCTTGGCCACTCAATCGTTTGGAAGAGTCTCTTCAATTCGAGTGGGCTGTCTTGGATTGTTGGGAACGTCTCCCACAGAGCTATGTCGATGCACCAATACCTGTCAAAGAAATTGAGCACTATGGCCAATCAGCTGCTTCAGTGGCCTCTACGACCAGCGAAATGGAGTGCAACCATAGGAGCGGTGCTCTGAAAGGCTCCACAAAGGCTCCACGAGAAGGGGAAAAGCAAACACCAACAACAGAGGGACATATTCTCCAATCGCAACACAACAACAAAGATAGAGAGCTTCAATGTCAGGCACGATTCATACAATCAATACTTCTTTAGCCTTGGTCTAGCTCCAAATAATTATTTCCAATCTCTATATGCATATTTTGTTAGATATCAATGCTCCACTCTCGTGTAATTACACAGGAACTAGCTAACTCTACTTGTAAGCCCCCCATATAAGGAGAAGGCATTTGAGTAGCTCGGTTATCCGGTAGGTCTTGGTTTGGACACCAGATGGGAGCCATGTGTGGCCTGATGGCTGGACAGAGTTGGCACACTGCCAACTAGGCTACATGCAAGTGCGGGAAGATATCCCATGACTGACCGCACCGAGGATAGACAGAGCTTTTCTCGGGCAGCCCACTCTCGAGTTGTGGGGCTCGTTTGGAGTCCCAGATGATCCCGGATGGCTATGGGTTGAACGGAGACCGTAGGTTAGTTGCTCTATTTTGCACACCGGTTCTATCGTGTGGTCGGTGGCCTATTTCGCTGACCCCCAGTCGACCGTTTTGGGTGGACTGGGTCGGTCACCCAATTGAGTCTAACTGACTACGACTGGTGGCTATATAAAAGCAAGCCCATGAAGCCCATTTCATCACTGGCTATAGCAATCCTGATTCCTTAGCATCTAGCCTCCGTCTTCTACTGTTTCCAGCTTGCCATCGAAGCTTCTTTCACAGGAGCACAAGGTTGGGAGGCAGCACCATCTATTGTATCAGTTATAAAGGCTCAAGACCAACCACCATCCATCAAACAATGGAAAAGGTCAATCTGATTCGCCCTCGATCGTTCCAAAAAGGTTGCCCGATTTCGTCGCTGAAGAGAAACACGTGCATGCGGAAGGGATAACTGAAGCTGCATGCAAGTAGGAAGCTTCGCAACGGAAACTGTAGGTGGAAAGAACCGTTCGATGACGGAGGCGAGGAAATTAGAGACCACCTACAGCTGGAATGGCTCCATGCAATGATAATCATTGCTCCATGCGACGAAGAGGCGCACGTAATCTATCAGCGACGAGAAATGACAAGGTTTCCACGATGATCATGCACACGAGAACACAACGAAGAAACATCCAATGATCTGTGAGCAGCACATCACACCTAGCCCAATTAAAAGACGACAAGTACCCAGGAAAATGGCCAATCAAGAAAAGGGGACAAAATATTCGGGCCATCCAATCAGGTAATTAACGCTACAAGAAAATGTAAAATCAAATCTAACTTTCCCTTCTCAAAGGGACGTCCACTTTACTTAAGCCTACCCGCATGGCAGGCCAAAAATAAAATAAAATTCGAGGGCTTTAGCAACTCGTACGAAATGGTAAGAGGGCATTCCCACGCAAGGGAATTGTACGCCTGGCTTTGCGGATAGACAAAAAATAGACTAATCTAGAAATTTTCGCCTTATTAGTCATCGGTTGGGAAGGAGCACTCGTTAACATCGGGAAAAATGGCAACGTTAAGTGTGAAGGTAGCAAGGAGTGGATTTCGGGGAGATTTGAGCCACTCTCCTACCTTAGTCGTGTTGCAAGGCTCCTACAAATGAGAAAAGTTAATGCATTTGAGTAGTTTCTCGAACCGAGGAGTTTTAGTTTTAAAAAATAAAATAAAATTAGTCGTAATTGGTTGGGACTCTTGATAAGAAAATGGCAACCCACAGAGTTGAATTCGCTCTGTGTGGCTTCGCCGTCGCCATGGACCAAATCACTCACACCTTCGTTCCCACTAATGGTATCAACTTGCACGTCGCTCAGATCGGCTCAGGTCAGCTCCTCTTCTCGCCATCGCATGCCATTCATCTGTTTCATCACTAGTTCGCTTTCAGCTGACATCGCAGCTGCTTGCCATTCCTACCAATCCATCCCTGCAGGTCCTGTTGTTTTGCTCCTGCACGGCTTCCCTGAGATTTGGTACTCATGGCGACACCAGATGCTCGCTCTCGCGCACGCCGGCTTCCGCGCCATTGCTCCCGATCTTCGCGGTTACGGGCTCACAGAAAACACGGATCCCACTAAAATTACTTGGACGGATGTGGCGGACGACATCGTCGGCTTTTTAGATGCCATCGGACAACAGAAGGTAAGGCCACGCCTTCTCTAGGCTGCTTCCGGAATTCTCGACTTCTGGGTACACTCATATTCTATAGAATCCATCGGATGCAATCATGCAGGTCTTCGTTGTAGCAAAGGATTGGGGCGCTTTCGTGGCCTATTGTCTGGGATACGTACACCCCCAGCGCGTGAAGGCCCTCGTGGTTTTAGGGATTGGCTTTTTTAAGCCTACGCTCTCACCAATGATTGTGGAAAGTCTTCCTGCGGGCCACTATGTTAGGCGCTGGGCGGTAAAATTAGCTCTATCTTATGTACAATCATTGTTTTTCTCTCACATTCAAAATACGTGGATCGGATGTGAGAGGGAATTTGATCTTGAGAGCATTTACAGGAACCCGGCGTACCGGAAGCCGATTTTGGAAGATTTGATGTTGAAACCGTGATCAAGAGGATCTACATTTTGTTCTGCAACAGCCAGATGCCGATAGCATCGGAGAATGAGTACACGCTAGACTTGGTAAAGCCGTCTGAGTCATTGCCGGAATGGATGACCCAGAAAGATCTGGATATGTATACTGAGCTGTATGCGAAATCCGGTTTCAAATACGCCATGGAAGTGCCTTACAGATGCTGGACGCGGTAAGAAGAGTATGCACTGGCTCTTCAGTCCATCTAGCATCACTTGTCATTGTGATTTTTACGTTGCTGCGTACCGAGAGAAAAAGCAATTCGAGGCGTAGAAGAAGAGTGCCTTTGCCATGAATGTTTCGCAACATTCCAGAAAAGAGTTTTTTTCTTTTCTTCTCTACAACATTCGGGCTTGCTTGTCTAATTTTAGCATTCTCCATTTCAATTGCTATGGCATGATAGGGTTGCAGAGAAATTTGCCGATCGGAAGGATTTCAGCATTCAGGCTCCTTTGCTATTGGTGCTTGGGAAACGTGATTACGCAGCCGATTCTGTGTCAGGGATGCAGAGGCTTCTGGAGGCCGAGCCAAACTTCTTCCCTCAACTGAAAACAGTCTACATAGAAGAGGGCAATCACTTCGTGCAGGAGCAGCTCCCAAAGCAGGTGAACGACCTCATCTTAGAGTTCCTCACCTCCTTGTAGGCTATATGAAGTTCCACTGCAAATCCCAAAACTAGGGTTGTTTGGCCAGCTGGGATGTAATTAACATGCGCAGAAGTAGTATGGATTGCTACCTTGCAAGAGTGGTACAATCTCATTTAATGTCTATCTTTTAATACTCTGAACATTGTTTTTTCTAAACATCCATTTCAAATTCTGACATTAGTTTTTAAGGTTGCCTTATGTGTACCTTTTGAAGAATGTGTTCGTCCAAAGTATGATGTTTGTCTCGAAATTACAAACTCCAACAAAAACAATGAGTGCCTTACAATGTGTGCACAGAGGGATAGGGAAGAGAGGGGAAAGGAGGGGGGGAAAATTCATACATAACATATGGTGGGGAGTCGACACATCTTTCTCCGTAAATTTATAACCATAGGGGAACATGCCTTTCCCTCGTTTCAAGAAAGATCACCACCATTGTTGGATGGGAGGGCACATCCCCTGTTGGATGTGTTTCGCCAAAATAAAACAATCTTGCAATGTCGTACTTATGTGGACACGGGCACAGGGACTGAAGACAATGATATGCCATATTGCCATGTTCTTGATCTCCACCAATATTGCAATTGACAGTGCCAAAATCCCACCATTTGCCTTAGCATCCACGACCACACGCTTAGACAGATGCATGACCATAGGTGAATATGCATCAGAGACCAACTGAAAAAACGTGGTTATGGTTGCCTAAGAACAAATATGAGATATAGTGCAATATAAGAATCCTGAGACAGATTTTACTGTTCATGAAATTTGAGCTTGATGGCCCATACTTGGTCTCTTGCTACCATGTCTTACTTGGTCCACCTTCAGCACACTGCATATATATTTAGCCACAACCAGTTTAGAATGATCAAGCAACATTGTTCATGGTCGAATCATATACAAAACATGAATCATGAATTTTACCAGTTTAGAATGATCAAACAGAAATGCTGTGTTCCTTTGCATACTCAAGCTCTCATCTTCCCAAATTTTGAAGCTTGCAAAGTCTCAAGATGCAAAATTCCTCCCTCTTTTGTGAATTCCAAGTACGCTTCATTCTCAGCGAAGCAAGAAGCCTCCTAAGAGACCTTTTCATCGAGAGGGCCGACATCGTATATGAACGAGGGCAACAGATCGACAGGGTTATAGAAAGCCTGCAAGAAAGGTTGGAAGACTTCAAGGCCAAGCTTATCATAGTTTCCGATAGGAACATGTGAACACTCAACTAGTGGTGGATGACCTTGTGGATGCTAATTCAAATTCATGATAATCACCAGAACGCTTATCAGAAATGAACTCTACATATTTTGCTCCATTAGTAATCTCCAAGTACCATAGGCAAAAACACATGAAACGATTGCTCTCCTGACATATGATTTGGTGAACTTCTAGAGACCAAGCTTACACTCACATGTAATTCTTTAATCTGAACGATCAACTAGTGGTGGATGACCTTGGGTGCTAATTAGAATTTATGACAATCACCAGAACGCTTATTAGAAACGAACTCTACATATTTTTCTCCATTACGAAACTAGTAATCTGTAAGTACCACAGGCAAAAAAACATGAAATGATTACTCTCCGGACACGATTTGGTGAACTTCTAGAGATCACGTGCCTTCTCTCCATTAATATGTGTGGTTCGTGCTTCCTTCCGCCAAACTTCTTGCACACGAAACCACCACATTCTTAATCTCTTGCACCTGTTTGGTGTCACTAAAATAAAAAAAACTCAGACTCCAATATGCTCTATTGCCATGACGCTCTAATCTTAGATCAAGACGATCTGCATATGTCTGTATATCAATTTATGGAGTCATCATCTTGCTAGCTCTCTACCTTTGAGCAGCCAGCTCGAGCATAGGGAAGAATAGGCTTGAAAATCATGCGTGAGCTCGTCACGGTAAAAGCTTTGACGAACTTTGCTAGATTTGTCGTACCTCATAATGTATGTGTCAGTCCGTTAAAGAAAACACAGAATCAAGAGACTCTGATCACGCTCTAGCTTAACTTTGTTCGAAATTGCCTTACCCTGAAGAGTCTTGTGTATTTTTCTTGTTGCTGCTTACCTTCGAGATGCTCTCAAAATCATCTACCTAGAATTGATGTGGTTCTACCCAATAGTGGCAGCTTCTCCATGGTTATCGACTTTCATCTCAGCATGGCCCGAGCTTTGTGCTCTATTAGAAGGCAAAGCCACAGTACTGCCATGAGATTGGAACAACACTTCTCACCTGGCTTCAGCGACTCCTTTACTAGAACTCACTGTATGGATTCTACTCGAGCGATCGTGTGGTCTACAGAACCAGATACATCCATGACAGGTGTCAATCGTGGCCAGCATCTTAGTAGTCCAAGTGAAGATTCAAGGAATTATTTTTCTTGTGTGCTCGTTGATGTTAGACAACTTCAAGAGCATTTCAAGAGCTCGCTAGCAGGGAACCTTTGCAAAGCCTTGCTTGGAAATTTTTAAAGTATGATTGGATCTTTTCTAGAGAAGATTTTGGCTATCCTCATCCTTTAGGATTCATCATACTATCTTTCAGGCTCAAGATACCACAAGTGGAGCTTCGCTGCTACTCTATACACACAATGATCTCATCGTCGTTGCTCTAGAGTACACTTTTGGCCCTTGTTGCCATAGGGTTAACAAACTCCGCCAAACGTTTTCGAGTAGATTGGCATCCCCCCTCAAGCCTTTTCGGCCTTTCTAAGATAAGTACAGCCAATATTTCTTCCATTCATCTATTGATCTAGCAATCACCTATGAATCTTTAACCTTAATATGGAAATTCAAACACAGCTTAGCATACCAGTCTAAGTCTTTCCAGGACCACTTTTCCTTCCAATACCTCTTTTAACAAACTATTTCACAAACTACACCCATGGTGCATTGCACTCAAATATCTTAGGGAGCCATATTCCCAACACCCACATCAGGGACTCCAAGACCTCCTTGGAGCTTCAGAACCTATATATCTTCCTATGGTATGTAGTGGAATCTATGCTTACCCTCCTCCTATAATACAAAAGCTCTCATGAGTTTTTCCACCTCCAACTTGTGGGTTCTTTGAAAGTCCCACACAAGGGAAAGAGAAGTCATGGTTGGGGCAAGCATATGGTTTATAACCAAGATCCTGGCATTCTAATTGAGACTAACATTGGACCATCTTCTTAGATTAGCTTTAAATCAATCCAAAAACCAATTGAATCATTGTCGATGTGACACACCAATTTCCAATGGAGAGCCCTAGTAACAAACATTGCAGCCCCGTTTAATCCATTGGTTTTGCAGAGTATTCAACCAATCAGGAATCTACTTTTGACTTACCCAAATAGCATAAGACTTCAGCCAACTACAAATGGACTTTGAGGCATCAAAAAATAATTTCAAAATTTTAGAGACTTCACACACATTCTCTTCATCTTCTAGGCAAAAACCATAAGGTCATCTGCAAATAGTTGCATACATAGTTGATGGCCCGAAGGGATAACCAACCCTCTAAGCACGCCTGCCTCTGCCTTTTTCTTCAACAATCTGAGAAGAGGCACCATACATAGAGCAAAAGGCAATGGGGCAAGGGGACATCCCTACCTTACCAACCTTTTAAGATCATATTTGCCCACAATGCCCTTGTTTACACATAATGCAGTTGCAACATTGCCAAATAATGTTCTCACCATTTGATAGAATTGTCCACCAAACCCTTAATTATTAATCAGTGCCTCTATCCCACCTAATCATATCGTACACCTTGTCTAGATCTAAGCTGAACAAGAAGCATTTTTTATTTGTGGACAAGGCATAATCTAAAGCAACATATATAATTTAGGACGTTTTCAAAGATATCTCGTGACTTTATAAAACTAGTATGTTCCTTATCCACCACCTGTATACACATCTCTCTAATTCTCAAAGTCAGCACCTTTGCTAGAATCTTGTAGGATGTGTGTGTTTTGATGGTAGGATCAAAGGCTATCCTTTGTTCTCCAAAATGTTATTTGATTGGAAGCATATCACACACAAGCACGCGCATGCGTGCGTACATGCACACACGCACGTAGATGTGCATGCACGCACGTACACACACACACACACACACACACACACACATTGCACATACATAGCCTATACACACAAAGCACAACAATGTCTCCATAGGTCACGCAAAAAAAAAAAGCATTAGGCAACCAAAATTGATTGGACTATACAAAGGCAAGCATGTAGTGGCCAAGTAGCTAGCTTCCAATATTCCAACTTCATCTTCAGCTTGGTAATCATCCAATCTATTTATTGGAGGTGAGTGACAGTCCACCCCAAAGGATAACCAAGATGACAAACAAGCTACATGGGCAATAACCGGCCATAAAACATGATGCCATTCTTTAGCCTGCAAAGTCAAAAGATTGGATTCTTGAAATTTTACCTCCAAACCAGGAGCCAACCCATACAATGATAAAGCATGCATGAGTTGCAAAAAGATCCTTCTCAGTATTCTTAGGAGCGAAGAAAGAGCGATTAGCATAAGCTTATGCAATCATTGACTTTCTACCATGAATCTCAAAACCATGCAAGCTACCTGTAGCCATAAGATGATCTATGTATCAAAGAATTGGATGAGTGGCCATTGCACATGACAATGCACTAAGAGGAAATCATTGATGTACCAAACAATGGAGGGTCCACTGATTAGAAATACCCCCAAACCAAATGCATTCAGCTTTACTGTCACAGTATAGCCAATAAATAACATGCTGCATTTTTTCTCCAAATCCCAAACATTGCATGGTTTGTGAAATGAAATTTCATTGTACAATATCAAATGCTTTGGCGGTCTCTACTTGTGACAAATGCACATCTTGCTGAGTGTACTATGCATGTTCTATCCCAACATAGTCATTGGCAAGATTGTCTGTGATATGTCTATGAAACCATATTGGGTAGGATATAGACCATCATGCAAGAAACCTTTGATTCGATTAATGATCATAGCGTTGAAATGGGTCTCAAGTCTCACCAACCCACATCCGTGTTTGCTTCTTTGGGAATGGTTTGACTAGCTTAGTATTTACTTTAGCTAAAAGGCATCCCACTGTCATAGATTCATTTACCATTTCAAGATAGTCCTCACTCAATACATCCCAAAATTCTTGAAAATTTTTTGCTGTCAGTCCATTCGAATCAGGAGACTGTTCTTTTTTCAAATTGAACAAGGCATCACTAAGCTCCTATACATCAAATGGCCTAGCCAACTTGGCCCTTTGAATCAAGTTAAGAACTGTATGTGTCTCCTCAAGAGTTTTCTACAGGGTCTCCTACCATCTACTATCTCTTTGCCCCTCCATCCCCACAATAGCTCTTAGTTTCTTTTAGAACACCTTTGCGATATGAAGTAATTCATAAACACCTCACCTTGGGCATCCTAAACTTTGTCTAATTGATTCTTTGGTGTACTTACCCTTAATAGATTGAAAAAAAAATTGAAACATTTATCCCCAACTTGCAACCACAACTGTCCACTTCTAAGGTGCATCATTTCTACCTTGTCAATTTCCAAGCTAGCTAATGCTTCTTTAGCATCCACAAGCAATGTTTAAACAACATCATCTCCCAAAGAATTCTCCACGGCCTACTTTAAATCTTTTCGAATACTAGGTAGAGACCTCTCCATCTCTTTCTGGGTCACTCGCTGTCGATTCTGCCACAACTTAGTAGAGTGAAGCACCCTACAGATGCCCTTGTCCCACATTTCTTTTGGATCAACAATACTTTCAGTACTTGGATCTCCACACAACCCTAATCTCCTCCTTGAAGCCACTCATGTTTAGCGCTTTGTTTTCAAAAACAAAAGGAAGATCTATGGAATGCTCAACCAACCCGGAAGAGAAAATCTCCAAAGTAGAGGATAATGATTAGAAATACTAGAAAAAGTAAGGTACTTACCACCTGTAGGAAAGGCCATCCACCACCCTTCTCCCAACATGTACACTCTATCTATCATACCAACCCTAAACCCATCTCCCCTCCTCCTACGGTTATTCCAAGAGAATCCACCTAGGCCACTCGGGTCAATCTCAACACCATCCAATATGCTCCAATCTAGACTTATCTCAGTCCAACTCACTCGCTCAGCTCCAAAAAGGAATCTCCCTGAGTGAGATCTATCTTCCTAACACTCTGCCATGTTCTAGTCACCACATAAGACCCACTTTTCCCCAGTAAGAGCAAAGTTCAATATACTCCAATAGGCCACTCTCTTCAAAGACATGTTAGGAGCATACACACTCGCTACTATGAACACAAATGAGCACACTGACACTTGGACTCCTAAGAACCACCCCAAATCATCTTAAAGAACTTAGACATTTGAATAGACCCCTTAACCAAAAATGCTACACCACCTTTCCCCTCTGAGGGCATTTCACAAAAACTAGGAACCCCACACGTAGGAACCACAGAGCATTGTCTTCCCCACAGAACATTAGTGTCTGGGTCCCTGAGATAACACTTTGTATGCATCATGTATGAAATGGAAACGATTCTCCTTCCTTGCACCCAAATTATGTGCCACATCCTTGAGCCGTTTAGAAAAACCCTTTTCAAACCTTTGTTGTTTGAGATCACCCAATGGTTTCCTTCAATCATTTGATCCTTCCAAACCCCGTTCTTGTGATTCACCTCATCCATTTCTTCCTCCGGAGATACTAATGTAGAGGGTATATATCGTGACTGTACTCCCACCGTGCTGACCCCTTTGCCGATGTTAGAGTTAGCTCAAATGTCCACCTCTCATGTAACCCACCAATATTCTGTGTACCCAATGTTGTAAGGCCCCCATATGAGGAGAAGCCATGATGGGTATCGGATATTGGGAGGGATCCCCAGTTTAGACACTGGAAGGGGTCTTAGAGTAGACCAGATGGTTATGAGACGGCTTAGGAGCCAAGAGTAGATACCCGTTTGCACAAAGGGGGGGTTCGGGGGGGCGATAGCCCCCCCGATAGCAGGGGGTCCGGGGGGCGCAGGCCCCCGGTGGGGGTCTGGGGGCAAAGCCCCCAGCGGCAGGGTCCGGGGGCTTCCAGGCCGACTGTCTATTAGGCCGACTGCCTATTACAGGGCCGACCGTCAACCACTTACACTATATAAGTGGCCACCCCCTATCATCAGATCACCAGTTCTTCACGCTCATAGTCCTCCGTCCAGCATCTGTCTAGATCACCATCGAAGCTCTGTCTGTAGAGCGCACGGGTGGACAGCCAACCATCAGTTGTATCAGCAGTTTGGTATATCAGAATTTTTGTATTCTCTCCAGCTTTCCATCGTGTACTTGCGTTTTGTTGTTATCTTCTGCTGCGTACTATTTTCTTACATGGTATCAGAGCTCGGGCTATCTGAGTAACGACTTTATTGCAAGTTCAACGAGCTTTGTTAGCAAAGGCTACTAGGAGTGATGGCTGCACCAACCCCGTTGCGAATTCGTCCACCTGCCTTCAATGAAGGCAAGCTCGATGGGACGAATTATACTTTGTGGAAATTCAAGATCAGCGCGATCTTGGATTCATATGAGCTTCTGGATACTGTTCTGGGATTGGATCCAGAACCGGTTGGATCACCGAATCCAAACAACCCCAACGTCATAACGCCACCAAATGCAGATCTTCTTCGGGCATGGAAACGAAGGAACGCAGATGCACTCTGCGCTCTTGTTACCAGTTCAAGTGATTCTGTTTTGACTCTGATTCAGCATACAGACAAGGCAAGTGAGGCTTGGAACATACTGAAAGGTCAGTATGAAACGCGGAATCAGACCAGAATTCAAAATCTGGAGAATATGCTTGCTGCAGAGAGGTGCTCTGATGGAGAATCAGCTGAGACATTCATCACACGGATCAAGAATCTACGTGATCAGATGGCGGCGGTTGGGATTACAAAGACCAGCGAAGAGTTGGCCAGAAGGTGCATTCGGATCCTTCCACAAAAGTACGATGCGTTGGTCACGACACTCAACACGCAGGTAAGAAATCCACCCCTCACTTTTGAAGAGTTCAGTGCGATGCTTCTAGAGGAGGAGATGCGAATGAAGACCCGCGATGGCGGAAGTGATGCAGCATTCTCAACCACATCCAAAGGGAAGAGTGGAGAGAAGAAGAATGGTAAGAAGAAGAAGTTTTCAGGTAAGTGCCACTACTGCAACAAAAGCGGTCACATGATCAAGGATTGCAGAAAGAAGCAGCAGGACGAAAAGAATGGCACTACACAGTCTTCTTCGAAAGGCAAGGAATCTGCCAACACAGTTGAAACTGAGTTGGAGCTATGGGTTGCAATTGAAGAAATATGCTCCTCAACAGAAGTTTCAACAACGAATGATTCGTGGCTCCTTGATAGTGGAGCGTCCCGTCACATGACCAGAAAGAAGGACTGGTATAGCTCTTTCAAGCCTCTACAAGAGCCCATGAACGTGACGGTCGGTAATAATGCAAAATGCCCTGTGGAAGGTACAGGTACTATCTCTCTTTCCATTCAAAAGGGTGAAACTAAAGAGCTTTCTGATGTATTACTAGTTCCTCAGCTAAAGAAGAACTTGCTTTCGGTTGCTGCGATAACTGATCGCAACTTGGAGGTGCGTTTCAAGAGGACCGGAGCAGAAATCCTTAATGCAGCGGGCAAGGTGGTCGGCAAGGCAGTAAGGAAGAACAATCTCTACGAGCTGACGGCACTAACAGTCTCTTCAGGAGTGGGCATCAGTAAGGTATGGCATGAAAGATTTGGTCATCTTAGTTATCCTATTCTTTTGGAAATGCAGAAAACAGGGATGGTTGCACACTTGCCTGCACTCTCAAAGGTGCAGGAACCTTGTGAAGCTTGTATGATGGGCAAGCAACAAAGGAAGGCTTTTCCACATGAGAGCGGCTATCGGGCAAAGGCTCCTCTAGAATTGGTTCATGCTGATCTCAGTGGGAAAGCTCCGACTCAAGCTTTGGGGGGATGTAACTACTATATGCTTATCGTCGACGACTACAGTAGATACATGTGGGTGTATTTTTTACGAGATAAGGCTGAAGCTCTTGGAAAATTCAAACAGTGGCAAAAGATGGTGGAAAACGAAAGCGGGCTGAAGGTAAAGAAGCTTCGCACGGATCGAGGAGGAGAGTTCCTGTCAAAAGAGTTCGACACATACTTGCACGAGAATGGCATTAAGCGCCAACTCACGACTGCACATACTCCGCAACAAAATGGTGTTGTAGAGCGTCGCAATCGTACTGCCATGGAGATGGCACGATGCATGGCACTAGGTAAAGGATTGCCTAAGTCTTTTTGGGCTGAGGCAGTCAATACAGCAGTCTACATCCTCAATCGAAGCTTCACAAAGGCCTTGACGGGCAAAACACCTTTGGAGGCTTACTCAGGTAAAAAGCCTTCCGCTTCTCATTTCAGAACATTTGGATGTGAGTGCTTTGTTCATGTTCCAGATAGCACCAGAAAGAAATTAGATCCAAAGAGCAGAAAGTGTATCTTCATGGGCTATAGCCAGGAGTCAAAGGCGTACCGGCTATATGATCCAGAGGCAAAGAAGATCGTGGTCAGTCGTGATGTGGTGTTTTGGGAACAGCCACATACAGTGGAGGAGGAGGTATGCCCTTCCACTTTATCATCAGCCGTAAAAGTAACTCACCTTGTGCCCGTATCTAAAGCAGAGTTGCAGAATGAGGAGGAGTACTTCGAGGAACAGACTCCACCAACACCACAACATGCCTTGGCTCCACAAGGTAAGCCACTTCCAAAGTGGGCAAGGCAGCTCTTTGATGAGAAGAATCCGGTTCCAGACTTGGCAGAGTCATCTGCAGATGGACTTCGACGATCAAAGAGGATAGAGGAGCAGAAAAGGGCTTCTGAACACATAGTCAATATGGCCTTGATGGCTGAGATTATGAAAGTTCAAGAGCCTATGAATTTGGATGAGGCAATGGTGGATCCAAATTGGAAAGCTGCCATGCAAGAGGAGTATGACAGCATCATGAAGAATCAGACTTGGGACTTGGTTGATCGTCCAGAAAAAAGGAAGATCATTGGTACCAAATGGGTATGGAAGGCCAAGTACAAATCTGATGGATCTTTGGAAAAGTACAAGGCTAGGCTTGTTGCACAAGGATACTCTCAAGTTGAAGGCTTTGATTTTGAGGATTCCTTTGCTCCTACAGCAAGGATGACAACTATTCGGGTGGTACTTGCCTTGGCTGCTCATAAGCAGTGGCCGGTGTTTCAAATGGACGTGAAATCTGCGTTCTTGAATGGACATCTCAAGGAGGAGGTATATGTGTTCCAGCCACCAGGATTTGAGGTGCCCAATTCAGAGAACAAGGTTTGCAGACTAAAGAAGGCATTGTACGGGCTGAAACAGGCCCCAAGGGCATGGTACCAACGGATTGATAGCTTTCTCATATCTATTGGTTTCTCAAAAAGTGCTTCTGATGCTAACCTGTATGTTTGTAAGCAGGATGGCAAGTATGTGGTAATAGTCCTTTACGTGGATGACTTGATCATCACAGGAGATCATGAGAAGATGCTGCAACAGTTGAGGGAGTCGTTGAGTTCCGAGTTTGAGATGACAGATTTGGGGCTCATACACTTTTGCCTCGGCATTGAGGTTTGGCAAAAACCTGGCAGGATTTTCATCTCTCAGCAGAGATATGCTCGCGAGATCTTGAAGGCATTCGGTATGACCGAGTGTAAGGACGTGGTCTCTCCCATGGAGGTGAATGGTAAGCTCTCAGTGGAGGATGCATCACCACTTGTCGACATCAAGGAGTATAGGAAACTTGTGGGGAGTCTCATTTTTCTGTGCAACACTAGACCTGATATCAGCTTTGCAGTTGGTGTACTTAGTAGGTTCTCAAATCAACCTCGAGAGAACCATTGGAAAGCAGGGATGCGTGTGCTAAAGTACGTGAAAGGTACACTGGAGTATGGCATTACCTACAGAGCAGGGAAGACCTTGGCGGGTTACTGTGACTCAGATTGGGCGGGAGATTGTGATTCTAGAAAGTCAGTTTCTGGATATTGTTTCTCACTTGGTTCAGGAGTGTTCTCTTGGATTAGCAAGAAGCAACCAACAGTGGCACTATCTTCGACAGAAGCTGAGTACAAGGCAGCATGCATTGCTGCTTGTGAAGCAGTTTGGCTAAGGAGGATCCTGCAAGACATAGGAGTTCCAATCGAAGATGCGACGGTTCTAAAATGCGACAATCAGAGTTGCATGGCCATTGCAAAGAATCCTGTGTTCCATGCTCGTACAAAGCACATAGAGATCCAGTATCACTACGTACGAGAGCTCATCGAGGATGGAGTCATAGAGCTGGAGTATTGTCCCACAGAGGACAATTGCGCAGACATCTTCACGAAGGCTCTTGGGAGTGATTTATTGTTGCGGCATCTACATCGACTCGGCATTGGTCCGAACACGTAGTTCATCTTCGGGTGAACATTGAGGGGGGGTGTTAGAGTTAGCTCAAATGTCCACCTCTCATGTAACCCACCAATATTCTGTGTACCCAATGTTGTAAGGCCCCCATATGAGGAGAAGCCATGATGGGTATCGGATATTGGGAGGGATCCCCAGTTTAGACACTGGAAGGGGTCTTAGAGTAGACCAGATGGTTATGAGACGGCTTAGGAGCCAAGAGTAGATACCCGTCTGCACAAAGGGGGGGTTCGGGGGGGCGATAGCCCCCCCGATAGCAGGGGGTCCGGGGGGCGCAGGCCCCCGGTGGGGGTCTGGGGGCAAAGCCCCCAGCGGTAGGGTCCGGGGGCTGCCGGTAGCCCCAGGCCCGACGGTATGACCTATGCGCGATCCTTCATCTGCCCGACGGCATGTTTTCTGAAGGGTCGGTGGTCTTCCAGGCCGACTGTCTATTAGGCCGACTACCTATTACAGGGCCGACCGTCAACCACTTACACTATATAAGTGGCCACCCCCTATCATCAGATCACCAGTTCTTCACGCTCATAGTCCTCCATCCAGCATCTGTCTAGATCACCATCGAAGCTCTGTCTGTAGAGCGCACGGGTGGACAGCCAACCATCAGTTGTATCAGCAGTTTGGTATATCAGAATTTTTGTATTCTCTCCAGCTTTCCATCGTGTACTTGCGTTTTGTTGTTATCTTCTGCTGCGTACTATTTTCTTACAGCCGACCACCTAAACTTCCTCCACTAACGGAGAGCTTGGATGACAACTTTGCAAATTACCAGAAAGATTGACTGAACCAACAATCTCAGAACTATGAATGCCCTTGGAAAGCACCTTATGCTTTTGATCAACTACCTTCTACCCCTCATCCAATAATAGATGATTAGTGTCAGTATCCACCCGTGGTGATAGGAGTTAACCAGCCCAATGGAAGACTTTCCTCTAAGGAGTTCTTCACAGAGGACCCTGATTGCATAGAGGGGCAAGAACCACCATCGATCAGAACCTACTCTTGTGCCTTCCATATCTATTTGTTGGTGAGGCCAATCACTCGAGTGACCTTCATGATCAACCAAATCTTTCTCTCCTTTAGCCAATCAAACATTCTCTTCCTTTTTAGGGCAAGACCTAGCAAATTGGCTTGACTTTAGACATACGCTGCAAGCCCTACTTAACCATTTGACCAACAGAAACCAAGTTCTTGGTGATATTCGGGACATGAAATACATCAGTGGTCCAAACCATACTTTCTGTTTCTGATCATATGATAGACCCTCAAACCAACCTAACCGTGATGTATTCCGGAGTCTCTTAAGATCTATCCCATAGAATCCATGCTTTTATGATCCTAAAAATTGCTTTAGACAAAGACGGGAGGAGCAAAAGTTTCCCTAAAGCATTAGCCAAATAACCCATAGCACACGCCATCCATTGAGGTAGACCTAAAAACTTAGGCCACACACAACAATCACGGTACAAGAATTCATTAATATTGAAAGCAGGCAACCAAGGTATGACCAGCACTACCACACCCCCAAATACAAACAATTTCCCCACCAATGCATCCCTGACTACCTAAGAAACACACATGAGCAAGAAGAAAACCTCTCAAAAAATTGATCAACATAATCTAAAGCAAGAATCTCACATTCAAAAGACAACAACTCATGCATCTCCTCAAGTTGGGGAATCTGGCCTATAAAGAACAAATATTTTCCACCAAACACCAACCTCTCAAGGTTAGACTTGACAACATCAAGAGAAATTTCACAATCCGAACCATGTTTACGAGCACTATTGAAGAATCCTCTCCTCTCATCCTTTGTGGTCCTTCTTTGCAACTCGGCTTGAAGTAGGTCTAGTGCCTCTATGTCCTTGAGCCAAGAGAAACCACCTTTATCCTTCTTGAACACAACCTCAATCTAAGAGATTGGTTCTCCATTGGGAACCTGATCATCGAGTGCAGAATTATTATTGCCTCAAAGTTTCTCTATCTCAACACTCTCTTGCATTTCCCTAACCTCACTCATCCTTGTTGAAGATACGTCTGGAGACCACGAGCGCTTGAGGAACTTGGCTCTAACCCTAGAATCTTACAATGAAGGCTCAATCGCTCATGTACCAAACCCTAACCAAATACCCCTAGCATGCAAGCTCAGCACCATGCAACCTGCCCTCATACGCTCAGCCAAAAAGTCTAATTTTTTCGTGCTTTCTTAATCTTGATCCAAAAAATTCTTGCAAACATGTAAGCTTACCATTTATGATTAAGGCAATAATGAAGCTTGGATTTGGGCACATATTTTGTAACATGATTGGAACACTGCTTGCGAATGCTTTTGCAACATTGCCAATGAATGTCTACTACTATGATAAAGGTGGGGTTTATCTCTTCTTCACCAGAAGAGTCCCTAGTCGAGCTTGAAGAATTTCTTGCACCACAATAAAGCACTATTTGTTATAGAGACTTTATTGACTTTCACTCCCTCAAAGTCTCCTTGCAAGAATCACCTCAACAATTTCAATTTCTTATCTTAGTTTTTTGTACGTCACAAACATCTTTGTCATTGAATGAGACAACATCGGCAAACTCCTAGAGGTTTTGCATACTTGTCCAAGGTCTCTGACCCACGAATTAACTCTACAAAGACAAATGTGTTGAGCTTTTGGCCCCTGGATGGCTTTTACATTATCTATTCAAGCACATACCAATTGGAGCTATTTTAGGTATTTGTGTTGTCCATTAGGTCTACGAAACAAAGTTTGGATTAGTGCGTGTGGATTGGTGCCTGCTCAGAGTGCGGGATAAACTCCACAAGTGAAGGTACAAACCATTGTCACTATTGGTAAGCTAGTATACATGTAGATCATTCACACAGAATGGTTGTTGGGTAGTGGATAAGCTCTCTTGAGACTTCATTTGGAGCGATCAATCGCATTAGGTGCAGTTGGACTTGAGATTTCAACAATAAAATGCAAGAAATTGTGCTATAAATGGGTTACGAAAGTACATTCCTCACAACCATGGGTAGTCACTTCTCGACTCTGGATTGAGTGACATGGTGACTTGAGTTTTACATGTGGGAGTGCTAGAGGGGATATTTTGGTTTGTGAATTTCCACTCAAAATTCATCATAGGAAATTACTCACGAAGTTGATTGTGGTGTGGAGAAAAGGTATTGGACAATGAGAGTGGTTCAGCACATCATGTCTCAACGGCGGCGAGCACTTGTTGGGGCTCAACATATGGATCAATAAATGGCCTTTTTGTGACAGCGTTGCACCTCTTCAAATTAGTCCTCCTTTATTAAATCAGCTCAATGACATTGGCATACTACCTAGGCATGCTTGTGGAATCAACATAGGTAGCAATGGCTTAGTCCACTTGAAGTAACACTACGGTGTTAGCTCACTCTGCTAGAGACACTTTCACATTTTTTGGATATGTCGTGTTTTATGGGCTTTCTAGAGGCATATGCATACTTGGTTGGTGAGGGCACATATGTTTTTACCATTTAAGTGGAATCTTGTTCTTCTCAGTGTGACAAGGGAGCCCTTGATGATTTGCAATACTAGCTATGGAACCTGATTTGGGCAAGCATCATCCAGCATGTATGGAGGTCATACAAAGTTGCAAATTGGTCTTTACCAAGATGTACAACATATTGTGTTGAGTACTTTTGAATTCTATTGTACGAAAGCATTGGAATTTTGAATGACATTTAGGGCCCTAGAGTCTTTACTCTCACCAAAGCTTAATCAATTGTATCCCCTTTCAATCTTTTGTATAAATTCTTTTAATTAATTTAATTCAACTTTTTCATTAAAAGAAATTTTATCCTTTCTATTGGATGTGGAAAAAGAGTTTTGTTATTAGTAGAAAATGTACAAATGAAGATTGAGCACAACAACACCTGATTGAACTACATTGCCTGCTCAAAACACAATGAGTGAAGTGAAGCTCCTCATCCTTAGTATAAAATATTCTAGTATAGCTAAAGTTTCCATTTGCAAATCTTGAGCTAAGTTTTTTGGAACCTTAGCATGATGGAAAACTACACTATTCCTTATCTTCCAGATTCGATGAATAATAGCCACTCGTATGAGATGCCAAATCTGTAGGTGTAGTTTATTGAGTTGGTCCTTATCACTGAGCAAAGTTTGTCCCCATCATGCATGTATCGTTAATGCCACCATTTATTAATGATATTTATATAGTTTTAATGATTGCACATCCCCAAAATAGATGATGAGGAGTTTCTAACTATGCTAAATGATTCAATGTTAAACCTATCCTTTAACCAAGCACTATCGTTTGAAAGCATAAACATAATTTTCTAATAAATTATCCTCATCTCCTTTCTAGTTCTTGGATTGTCTAACAAGTTTCTTGTTAATGGAAAGGTATTTAACAATACAAGTGACATTGTGTGCACATGTTTGAACTTGTGCGTCTTCCCAACTATTTGCTTGAAAACATTAGACATCTTTCTTGAACTGTCAATTTGAACTCAGTGTTTATGTCAAGATGGGCTTGCATATCACTTATAAGGCATAATAAGATGGCTTTGAGACAAGTTTTTATCTCCTTCATCATACTCTAAAAGATGATTCTAATCAAATCAAAACCAAATCTCTACACATCTAAGGCTAGGCTATTGGTGGTTGCCAAATTGGACATGGTTATCATGCATATAAAGAAAGATGCATGTACTTTGCTATTTCCATATGAAAGGTTGGAATGATGAATACTCAATGATCTCAAGTTTTTTGTTACAAAATGGCAAGATATCGATTAGGATGAGAAGGCAAGCATGCAAATTATGAGCATTAAAGAAGCACACAAAGGAGATGCAAAGGGGGAAATGAAATAAGAAAAAAAAGGGGAAAACAAATAACAAAATCAAAAATGAAAGAAAGGAAAATTTATAAGCTATAAGTTGTAAGTGCGCTAAGCATGGAGAAAAAAAAGTTAGTACATATGATGGATCATCATTAAATAGCCTCTATAGATATGTAATTCTGTTAAGATGCTCCTTTATGTATAGAAGATATTTTATAATCTTACAATTGCATGCATTTTCATTTATTGCATATATGTTTATATATAATTAGATATGCATACATGCATCCTTGTCTTCATGAGGTTGAATTCGGCTATGCTTAGGTTTTGTTTTTCCTGAAATAGGTATGCACATATAATAATGCAAGCCCACACTAAAGTCCAACATGAACTTTTACAATTGTCTATTGTGTACAATATATGCCTATAATTGCACATTTATGCATCTTGTACCTATTGGAAATGGAGGAGAGTGTGCAAGAGAACATGAAGATGAAGGAGAAAAAATGACATTGCAACAACAAGAACAAAAGAGACAACTAGGATAACCATAGAGATAAAATGCTAGGATGGACCCTAACTGAGGACCCTAACTGAATTAACTCATCCAAAAACTCAACCTCTAACTAACGTTAGGGAAGAAAACCATCCAAAGGAAAAATTGCACCTAGGCCCTTATTATATTGCCCATTGCCTTAGAGATATGAATATTACTAAACAGGTGCCTGCAATGACAATGTCACAATGTGCAAGATAACTATCAATCTCACTAAAAGTTCAAAACTTTGCAAAAAGTCTCAAAATTTGGATGAGATAATGCTTTGGTGAAAAGATCCATCCCATTTTATTGTTTTTTATGAGCATGAAATGCATGATTTAATTGTGTTTTGTATAAGCATGAAACATAGGATTCTATGACATGGCAATGGCACTATGATTGTCAATGGCAATTGGAGACTTAGTGGCATCAAATGATTCACTAACATCCTGAATGGATAGCTTAAGCCCATGCTCAATACGAGTTAAAATGGATTTGCAATTCTGAAATCTAAATCATTCCAAACACGTTTCCAATATATCTAGACTATAACACATGAATGTCTCTATATCCTACAAAAATTAAATGCCCAAATAATAATGAAGCAACCCCAATGTGACATTTTATATGTCCTTGACAGTTCAGTCTTAAGGTTTGCAAATTCCGCACCATTTGTAATGGTGAGTAGCATCATGTCATAAACATGTAGGACAAATTCATCAATTTTGGCATACCAAGCTCTAGGAACCTTCTTTCAACCATACAAGTCTTTCTTCAACCTTTATATCTTGTCTTATTTTCTAGATAACACAAAACCAATGGGTTGAGAAATGTAAACTTGACACTTGATGGTGGTCATACGAGAAGTGGGGCAAAGGTCTCATCAAAATCTATGCCTTTCCTCTATACATAGCCCTTTCCAAACAAGATGGGATTTGTATGTGTGTATAGAACCAATTGATTAGCTTGTACACCCACTTAGTTCCAATCCTTGTCTTGCTAATAGGAAAGTCCACCAACTCCCAAGTTTGGTTTTTTGTATAAAGTCTATCTCTGATTGCATAGCTTGCATCCAATGCACATTGTCACATGCATCATCAAAGTAATCAAGCTCAGTCATCTCAAGTATCTTGCTAACCCAAGCTGATTACAATAGTGAACATCCTCAACATCTCTAACATCACTTTGAGCTTGCTCTCCTCAAGAGTATGAATTGGCTAATGAGGAAAAACCCTGGACTCTCACATATGACTCTACTTTCTTATGCCACCGCATGCTTGATCATGTCTTAAGTGACGGGACAAACTATACTAGGTAGATTTTAGGCATTAACCACTATATGACCCTATTAAAGATTTTTCTTTTTCCATAGGCATCGAAGAAGTAGCATAAAATGAAATGGGTAGCAACCCATGCAAGGCATCAAATAAATGTTGATTTCTATTAAGAAAAGCAAGGCTCTACTAGTAAAGACCTTCTTGTTGACCCTTTCCCTTACCATTGTAGCCCACAAAAATGCTATTCTTAGCCTTATCATCAAGCTTGCATTTCACTCTCCTAAGGCACATCTACATGAGCTACACAACCAAGATAGTGTTTCTTGTCATACAAAGCTTGATATGGTGTCATCACATTAAGTGCTTTGGTGGACACCCTCTCTTAATATGATTTAAACACATGCTTGCTTCCATCTAGAACTTATGTGGCATCCCTTTCAACTTAAGCATGCATCTCCCCATTTCCATGAGTGACATATTCTTTCATTCAACCACTCTCATGTGGACTATTAAAAAATGCATCAATTTTGGCATACCAAGCACTAGCTTAGCACTAGGAACCCGCTTCAAACCATACAAGGCTTTCTTCAACTTGGATATCTTGTCTTCTTTTCTAGGTACCATAAAACCAATGCGTTGAGAAACATAAACTTATTCCTAGAGGTCTTCATTTAAGAATGTAGTTTTAATGTTTAGCTAAGGATACTCCCATCAATAAAATGCAGGTAATCCAATCACACTTGATGGTGGTCATATGAGAGGTGGGACAAAGGTCTCATCAAAATCTATGCCTCTCCTCTATGCATAGCTCTTTTCAAATGATCTAAGCTTTATACTTGTGTATAGAACCAATTGAATATCTTGTACACCCACTTAGTTCCAATATTGCATGTATGTATTTTTATTCCAAATTTGGCCTAGGAAATATATTTAGGTTCATTACTCAAACACTCTCCCATAATTCATCCTTCAAGGATGCTCAAGAAGTCAACATATATACAACTCATCCCTTAGGGCTAGGGTTAGGGCTTGTCCCTATGCCCTTTACCGTCCTCTCTAGAATATCGTAGTTACACTATTCCTAACACTTCTTCTCATTTTCATTACATAAGGAGAGGGTTCATATATAGCATATCATTTAGGATTTTATAGCGTATATGATAGCAACCAATACTAAAAAAGTAAAAAAGTGAAAATATCAAAATATTGTATGACTATGTAGGAGAAGTCTATACATTGAGTATATCTTATACATTAAGTACAACTTAACCTCTCTTAAGTTATAGTTGGAAAGACCAAGCTATAATAAATTGTAAAGGGAAAGTATATCTCTTGTGTTGGATAGTGAACAACATTTATTTCGATAGGGAGAGCGATGGAGATCGACTCTTGTGGGACAGCCCATCCTCTCCAACTTCCCCCCCCCCCCACCCATATCTTGTGCATGCGAATCCTATTTTTTATGTGACTACCACTCCAGGACTGGTGGCTTTCGTCTTCCCTACGTCCCAACTTTTTTGACTCTATAGATTCCCACCTCTTGATTAGCATTTTGAACTATAGTAGACATTGTCTCCTTCCCCAGGCGAAAGTGACAACTATGGAGCCCCCTTCCCTTGATATCCTACTAGTCCCCAAGATGAAAGTCAAAGAGAAACCGGTGAATGTGGTAGTGCAAGCCTTGGAAGGCCCTCCATCAGTCATAGAGACAAAAGCTTTGCAGGTAGGAGTACCATGAGAGGTAGTCATCATCACAACGAATCCACCAGAGCCTTTCCAACAAGCAAGACAAGCCAAGGTGCCAAACCTTGCACCTCTTATGCATGTGCATTATAGTAGAGAAAGGGATGATTTTGTTGCATCCCCAAAAGGCATACTTTTCTAGCAGCTACCAGACTAGAGAAGATACTAAAAGAGAGACCAGAGAAACAGAGGGAAGATCCACATGCTAGTACTAAGAAGCTAGAAGAAAATAATGACACACCAATCGACATGATTGACAATCAACCAGCAAGTTCCCATCACTCCAATTGAGGAGAGGATGCACATGAGGAGAATCCACAAGACATGGTCTCTAGACCATAAAGAATCAACCTCTCTATTTGGAGAGGTGGTATCCCTTTTTCAAGCGAGACATGCCTAGGTCTACCAAAATTCTAGTCTGGGTTGAGCTTCATGATTTAATTTTTTCTTTTTTCAATCAAGTGGCGTCACTATGCAGGTCTTTTGGCAATGTCCAGAGGATTGAAAGAGAATAGTTCATCAATCCAAGGGGTAACCCCCAGGTCTATGTGCAACTTGACCTTATTGAAGACCTCCCTAGGACTCTTCTCCTTCTCAACAAGAGAGGGGACATTATTAGGAAACAGTGCCTTATCTACAAGAATCTCCCTAGCTCATGCTTCCTTTGTGGCTTCTCTAGCCATATAGTTAAAAACTACCCACTCTCTCTCTCTCTCTCTCTCTCTCTCTCTCTCTCCCCCACAGTCTTTTTATAGTGTTGTAGAGGTTAATTCATAATAGGTAGCTTCATCATCATTCTCACCATCACAATTCCAAGCCTAGAACTCCTTTAAACCCTTCAATGATTGCCAATAGAGAGAAGTGGGTACCTAAGGTCACCACTCCCTCCCCGCCCTCTCAAGAACTTCCTAGTTCTTTATGGAACAACTTGCTGAAAAGAGAGGTCAGTAAAGTTGACCCCACAGCTGAGAATAGCATCCCTACTATTCATGTTGACAACCCCTTTAATGCTTTTTTTTTTTTGGCATAGAAAAAGTTGATTATATTATATTCATATATTTTGTACAATGATGTCAAGCTTTGACAAAATGTTCTCCTCTAGAGAGGAATGTCTGTCTTGCATACAAGAAAACCACTGACTAAAAGTGGGAAACATCAAAACTAGTAACAAAAATAGAGAGGAGCCTGAGCTCAATTTGACAATTTTGAATAGTAAATTAAGCTCAAGTTCTGATCTGCTTGTTGAAGGCTGACTACGCCTCATATTCGGATCCTAGTATGCCTCTTTGTTTAGCCAAAAAAGAGATAGTATGCTACAAAAGACTTTATGTTCCACAAAATTGCTGATGTTCTAGCAACCACCAAGGCTGCAGCAATCCTGGTATCCAAAATTAATGCAGAGGACCTGAGAATAGAGGAACAATAGCATAGAAAAAGTAAGTGCTAGCAGAGGCTCTCTAAATAGTGGATTCTATTTTGACTAGGAAGAGGGATGGAAGGAGTTGAGCTTGCATATCTGCTCCTAAGTTGGAGCATCTCCCTACATCCTGTATGTGTTCTTCCAGCTCTGGTTGGAGTTGTGATACCTGGTCATTATAATTATGATATTCTTGGTCCAATAAGAACTTGTCCTGGACCATAGCACATAGTGATCAGCTAGTAAGGACATAGCATTCATACCAATTAGCAAAGATCTATTCAGCATGCATGACCTCATCATTGAATTGAAAAGCATTTATGGATATCCAAATAAACCATAGTGCATAAGCCCTAATGTGTGCCCATGTAGTATAAGGAATTTTGAGAGCATCTCCCAAAAGAATAGACTTCTAGTTTATAGGTTCACCTATTCTTAATTGCACATATTTCCAAACTTTTCTCGCTCTAGGGCAAGTTATAAAAAGATGGAACATGTCTTCCTTAATGCCATCTCCCTTACCAATGTTGAAACTTTTATAGTTGGTCCAGACAGCCTTGTGAAGAATTAACCATAATAGTGTGGACATTTTCTTAGGGATTCTTCTATCCCAAATCATTGTCAGAACCGTTCCATCTAGAGTTTAGTTTAGTAACAATCTCACCTATGCCTTCAGATGGAGTGGGTATAGGTAGGAAGGTTGAGCTGCCTACCCATATAAACTCTCTAGGGAAATTAAGAATTCTGCCCCCTTTCCATATGAAGTCCCCCTCCCACAGCTGAATTCTACCCATTATCAACTCGGTATGAATTGTTGAGCCTGAATTCTCTTTTTATTTCCAGCCAAGTCTTCCACCTGAAATTGGTCTTGTCCCATAAATCCCCCCCACAAGATAGCCCTTTCTTCACCAAGTGCCATGCACTCAAGAAGTCATTGTCACTTAGCTGTTGTTTTGTGAAAAAGGTAGAAGCCTAGATTGAATCTAAAGCCATAAAGCTTCCTTTTCGTGAGAGAATGATGTGGTTTTTTATCTGTTCAAAGGCCCCCCATAGGGCTTTCTATAGCTGGCTCCCTTTAGTAGTGCATGGTTCTGGGTTCCCTATGGCTGCTAAAAGGGGACAATCCTTCCATCTAGGAGCTCTGTGAGGCCTCACATGCTTGAATATACTGAGGAGGAGGTTAGCCCAATCACTTTCAGGAGTAGTGATGGCTTTAATTATACACTTAGCTGCTAATTTATAGGCATCTAGATGTATATTTATAACACCCAAGCCTCCTTCCTTTCTCGGTCTAGTGTCGAAAGCCCACTTGACCTTGGCTATCCTTCCTTTAGTGTCACTCCCACCCCATAAGAAGGATCTGTAGATCCTCATGATATTTTCTGACCCTATTCTGGAGGGACACCAACATGAGAGATAGAATATAGCAATTCAATATATGCATTGGTTTAGTGCTACCCTTCTTCCTGCCAAGTTTGCCTGCAATCCCTTGAGTTTGTCTATTTTTTTGGGAACCTTTCTAGGAACCACTCCCATCGGTCTTTCATCTTAACATTGAACCCCATAGGGATACCTAACAGTCTAAATATCTACCCATGAGGAATTCTTTTACAACCAAGCTGATCTATAAGGTTTTGGGTGTCTCTAGATAACAATGCATAACCTATTTTGGAGTGATTTATTTTTGAACCAGATGCATTACATAATATATCCATACAATCCAGAGCTCTTTGTATGTCTACATCTGTGTTTCTAATGGTTAGGGTAGTATCATCAGCAAATTGCTAGTTTACTAGCTGCTTTTCTGAGGGGAGCTCTATACCATTGATTTCACCTATAGTCACTTGCTCTTTTATCAGCCATCCCAAAGCGTCAGCAGTAGCTATAGCAAATAAAAGAGGTGCCACTGGGCATCCTTGTCTTATGGACCTTTTCAACATGAAGCTCTAAGACATCTCTCCATTCACACACACCTTTGTAGAGGCATTAGAGAGTAGAAGAGCTACATAAGAGGTGAATTTTGTTCCCAGCCCCAAACTGTTAAGTGACTAAAGCAGAAAATCCCAATTGAGTCTGTCATATGCCTTATCAAAGTCTATTTTAATTAGACAGATCTCTTGATTGCTTTCTTCAGTATGAGTGCAACCTTCCTATAAGTTGATAATTGCTTCCAGAAGATTCATGTTCTTTATGAAACCTTTCTGTTCCTCCAGAATCCACTTGTCCATTTTGCATCTCAGTCTCAGAGCAATTGCTTTAGCATATATCTTGTAAGAACAGTTTTACATAGTGAGGGGCCTCCAATTTTTTAAAACAGTCCTGTCCCCTTCTTTTGGTATAAGCTTAATGACCCCTCCATTTACGTGCTCTGAAAGAAAGCCCTGTTTAGCACTCTCTCTCCAAACAGCTAGTAAGGAGTGTCCAATAGTTTCCCAAAAGAACTTGCAAAATTTTGCAGGTAGCCCATCTTCTTCAGGTGTTTTGCCATCAGCCATTGCAAAGGAAGCCTCTTTAAGCTCCTGAAGGGAGAGGTCAATTTCCAAATGGTTTTTGTCTAAGTTAGACATAGTGGTTTGTCTGGCTAATTGGCACCTATCTCTAACCTCTAGGACCTTGTTATTTGTTAAGTCCACTATACTCAAAAGGTTTTTGAAGTGGCTGACTATGATGTCCATATTTTTTGCTTCTGATTTAACCACTTCACCATCATCCATGATTTCTCTTTTTTCTGATCCTCTTGAAGTTCTCCTTGGTTGGTCTATCTATCTTACCTGCCACCAATCTCTAAAGTAGGTGGCATTTTGTAACTTAATCTAGTCTTGTATCCTGATTTCCTTTCTTTTGGCCAATAATTGGTGTTGAGCATTGAGATCATTACATCTAGCTCTTTGTTCAAGTTCTTCAATATCCTTCTTAAGCTTGTCCATTCTCCTTGCTTTGATGGCAACTCTATTTTTTTTGGCTTCCTTTAAGATTGTCTAGACCCTTTCAATAGCATCCTTTCAACCCTGAGACAATGAATCAGCTACTACAAAATAGAATGTCCAATTTTCTATAATCTATCTTTGGATGACTGCAGCTTGAACAAGGAGGGGTTAGCTTTAAGCCATGAGTTTCCTTTCTTCCCACTCCCCAAATCAATACAAGCTAACACTGGCTTGTGGTCTAATAAGGTGAGAGAGGAAAAGGTTGATTGCTTGACTTCTAGTGCTTGATCAATCAGAGATTGAGCAATATACACTCTATCTAGTCTCGCTGCTCTCCTCAGATTACCTACCTATCTGTTGCTCCAAGTGTAAATGCTGGGAGTCCCAATGTCCACAACTTGTAGATTTTCTTTGAGATCTTTCCATATTTGTTGTTCAGGACCCCTGAGTACCGATCCCTTCTGCATCCATCTGTCTTTAGCATCCTCGACCATATTGAAATCCCCCATAATAACATAGTCACTTCCTAAATTTAGCATTGAAACCCATGTGGCTCTTCTTTCCATGGATCTTGTTGGGGCATAAACTGATACAATTATGAAAGAAAAACATTTCATTTTGCATTCTAAAGCAAGACATCTGTTATTGGAGTCATGCATGCATTTGATGACACAATCCTTGTAGTGTGAAAGTATCCCAATCGCAGTGCCACCTCTTCCTTCCTCATGATTTATGAAGTACCATATTCTTCTACTGTCAACATTTCTTAGTCTGTTTTCTAGGGTGTCATTAGCTACTTTCACCTCTTGTAACACAAGAAAAGTAGGAGACAAAGAGCTGTCTCTTAGCCATTTGGCTAGTTCTTGACTCCTCCAAGGGTCAGTTAATCCACAGACATTAAGTGTAAGAAAAGTGAATGGTTTATTTACCATTCTTACTCTGCCCCTTTTTAGCCTTGGGGGCAAGGATTTTGGGTGGGACACTCTGACCCTTTACTTGGGAGATCCTTCTTTTATTATTTGAATTCACTCATATTAGCATCTAATTGATTTACATCTTCCTCAAACTCTCTAGACTAGCTAGGTTTGATTTCAGCTTCATCCATTTGTGAATCCTGTATCCACGCTCTGTTTCTTGGTCAATGAGAGCTTCAAAAGTATTGTTGGTTGCCAGAGGAAATGTTACTCTCTCCTTTTCTAACTGTATAACAAGCTTCTTTTAATCATCTTCCTTCTTGTCTGTATTGTTATCTGCCACAGTTTTTGCATTTTCCCCCAAGTCTTGGTTTTTTGGCTTGCCTTTGATAGTCCACTTTGGCTTGGGAGGGTTGGCCTACTGTTGAGCTGGCTCCTGAATTGGTTTAGGACCATTTCTCTTTAAAGGGCAACTTTTGATTGTGTGAGTTGATAACCCACACAAAAAACATGAGTTGGGGAGGTTCTTGTATACCAGGGATTGCTCCATATAGACACTCCCATTCCTGTTGACTATTACCAGAGACTTTGGGAGGTCCTCAGCAACATCTAACCTAACACAAACTTGGGGGTGGCCTTTAGGATTAATGAATTGCTCCTTTTCCACATCTATCTCTTGTCCTACACTTTTGCAAAGATTAGGAGCTTGGTTCACTAAAGAAAAGGGAAGGTCAGGGAGCTCTACCCAAATAGGTACAAAGGTGGATCTGGGCTTATCAAGGTTGAAGTCTTGGGACCAAAACTCTAGATATAGAGTTGGTGCCTTGTGGTCTAGAGGGCATGGTGAAGAGCCTTCCAGGCCATATCCTCTATTTCAAAAAGGAAAAAGAAAAACCCTTTTCTTAAGAATCTAACACTAGTGACCACAAGCCCTTTTCTTATCCAATTATTTCTAAGCCATCCCTCTAGAAATGCAACTGGAGGTCTAAGACTAGGAAGATAACCTATTAAGACATGGGATTCAAGCCAGTCAATGGATTGCTCAAGCCTATCCTCATCAAGAAAAGCAACCACTTTACCTTTAGGAGATGGCTTCTCCTCAACTTCAGGTTGTTGAGTCTTGGATTGATGTTGTCGTGGGTCTTCTGGTGCAAAGCTTTTGGCTTCTCTTCTATAGTCTCGTGTCTTGGCTCCTCCACTTGTGTTTGCTACCTTGTGGCCTTTGCTTGCTCCATCCTTGGATTGAGAATTGGGGGTCCTACCTCCTATATCTCTGTCTGCATTGGGCTCATCTATGAAGCGTGGAGAGGAGCTCTTGATGGGCACCTGTATATTCTCTTTTTTTGGCTCAAAAGGAGCCCATCAGCCTCGGCATCGGCATCAAAAATACCTACCCTTAGTTTGGTGACTCCTCCTGATTCACCTGTTAATCTCCAGTCATCTCCATTGTGTGTGCTTTGTAGTCTGAGGGAGATGTGAAATTCTGTTGCTCTTTCATGTTCTCCTTTGTTATGGCAGAGCTAGCAAAACGATGCATGAAAGGGGGGGTGAAGAGCCCACCTCTGAACTCCTGCACCATGCCTGCATATGAGGGTCTTGGAGCCTACTTGGAGTTTCCACTTCTAATAGTTGGAGAGAGAGGGATCGCAGCAGACAATTCTTGATGGTTCATTCTCTAGAGGTGGCATTATTGAGGTACTAATGGCTCATTCTCGGCAGGTGGCATTGATAGTTTTAATGCATTATTTGACTCCCCATCAAAAGATATGATTATTGAGAAACCTAAGAGGGAGATGGAGGAGGGTTGGGGTCCAAGGACTTCGAAGATGAGGTCCTGAAAAGCAATGATATGCTCTTGAAAGAGGTAGAGTCAGAAGAGGAGCTCCCTCCCCACCCTAATGATGAGAAATGTATAATGGTCAAAGGAAAAGTAGTGGCCCAACTCCACTCCAAAATAAGGCTCTCCCATGCTAAGGACCCTTCTATTTTTCCCAAGAGCCCAAACCCCAAAGCTAAGAAGGCGTAGAAGAAACATGCTTAGTAAGCCCATGTATTTCCTCACACTTAATGTGTGGATTAATAGGCCCCACTAGAAGGGGTGTTTTGTCTAGGTCGTTGAAATAACGGTCCCTTTCTCCCACCTTTTTATCACTACTGGAAGTCAAATGTACCAACAATGATCTTGAATACAGGCTAAGACAGATTGACAAGAGAAGACAATGGTTTTTTATTGATCATGAGGTAGGGAAGGGAGGTACATCCATTGGTATCCTCTCACACTATGAACAAATTGGGAAGAAGGTTGTTGCACATGTAAGCCACAAATGGATTGCACTTCACTGCCACAGATGGATTGCACTTCACTGCCTTTGGAACGGTGTTCCTTTTTGGATTGTTTCAATTTATGCGCCTACCAATTCTCAGGACCGAGTGACTACTTGGCAGTCAATGGAGGTTTTAGATGGAAGATCCTTTTTTATGGGAGACTTTAACATGGTGGAATTCAGAAGAGATAGATGGGTGGGCAAGGGCACCATGCTAAGGGGAACTAAATTGTAGGCTTGGGAGGACCTAAAGGATGCCTTTCAACTTATAGATCCTAACTCGATCGGTGAGTACACTTGATCTAATAGACATATTGGAGAATGTAGATGGAAGCTCGTCTTGACAAATTCTACTTATCTCACCATCTATTGCTCATCAACACCTCCAAGGTTGGTGTTCAAATGTTCTCTACCCTCCCTCTTTCTTATTGCAAGCTAGTTATGCTTAGCTGTGATTTTGATCAAGGATGGAAATCCTCATCGTGGTGGTTCAAGGCTGGTGGACCCCAGCCTTTTCCATTCCATGCCAGATTATTGAGGTATGGAGTAAGATGGTAAGTGGGTAGGATGCATTGTCCTTTTGGTAAAAAGATATCATGGAAATGCAGCAAACTTTAAAAATGCAAGATAAAATAGGGCTAAGAGAATGGGTAGAATTAAGGAGACCATGGAGTCATTAGAATGAGGGTGAGACAAGGATGCACTAGTGCCCAAGTAAATCTGACAAGCTAAAGATGACCTATTGAAACTAGAAAAGGCCAAGCTCAAAGAAACTTGGATTTATTTAAGGAATTGGTGGGATGGCAAAATGGACAGTCCAACCAAGGAGGTTTTTAATTTTATCAAAAGGAAGAGGTCCCATGAGGACATTCCCCTTTTGTAAGTAGCAGACAATCAGTGGACTAAGAGTGAGACTAAGAACCTAGCATTCATTAATAATCACTTTCAAAAGTTACTCTCAAGGTTCCCAAGGTTTAGAAGGAGTTCCAGGGTCTAGAAGAGTTTCAGGGTTCAGAAGGAGGATCCAAGGTTCAGGGTAGAGTACATGGTGGAGAACTTGTCTCCCTCATAGATTATGGAGGTCAAGGTTTGAGGGACTAAGGGTTTAGGGGAAGCATAGGAGTGGGAGAGGAAGAAGGTGTAAGAGTAAAAGGGAGGAGGAAGAGAGGGTAGAGAAGGGAGGAGGAGGAGGGAGGAGAAGGGAGGAGGAGAGGGTGGAGAAGGTAGGAGGAGAGGGAGGAGGAGGGAGGAGGAGGAGGGAGGAGAAGGGAGGAGGAGAGGGTGGAGAAAAGAGGAGGAGAGTGTGGAGAAGGGAGGAGGAGGAGGGAGGAGGGAGGAGAAGGAGGGAGGAGGAGAGGGAGAGGATGGGTTGCATGGTTTGAGGAGAGGGGAGGAGGAGTTAAGGTTAGGACCTGCTTTTGGACGTGGAGTGCAAGGAAGCATGGAAACTTGGAGACAATTGCTTGGAATACCAAAGTAGAACTCAACACAATGCCCCAAAGAGTTTGGGCTTCATTCCATTATGGGGTATTTATACAAGTTGAAGAGCTTCTCTCTCTACATGTAGGAATTGTAAGACATTCTCTCTCTACATGTAGAACTTGCATCTAGAAGTTGCATGTAGGAGTTGCAAGTAGGAAGTGTATGTAGAACTTGCATGTAGAACATGCATGTAGGAGTTGCATGTAGGAATCATATGTAGAACTTCCACATAGAACATGCAAGTTGGATTCCTGAGAGGGATTAATCCTAGACTTATGCAAGTACAAGTGGAGATTTGCTACTACTCTACACACATTCTATGCTACCTAAGTCCATGTTGGCCCAAAGACAACAGATGGAGTGCTTGGACACTTTCTATATAGCTTCTGGGTCTCTCATTAACCACACTAAAATCGGATATACTACTCTAAGTGGCAAGCATCATCCTTTCCTTGACACTATTGGATGCCACACACTACCTCATGGTAAGGTTTTCAAACTTCTAGGAATTCCTTTGGGATTTGGGATCAGTATGAAAGACAGATGGGACTAGCTTCTAGACCATTTTTTCTCTAAATTGGAGTAGAATGGTTTCCAGGCTAATCTAAGTTGGAGTAGAACAGTTTCCACGTCAATCTAGCTGGCAAAAGGATGGTTCTTATCAATATCTATACCCTATCACTAGTTTTTATTTGTCCTGCTAGCAACCCAGTAGCAAGGGCTTGGCTCAATTGATCTCTAAGTGTAGATTCTTCCTTTGGGGAGATAGCTCTAGGTTACCCAAAGTAAAGTGGTACTTTTACACTAGGCCTAAAGCTAAAGGAGGTCTTGGTCTAGTTGACATACAACTTTCTTTAGCTAAGCTTGTTGCCACTTGGATTATCAAAGCTTTAATCAAGCTAGATCAAGGTTGGGCTTAGCTCCTTTCTAGGAACTTTTTGCAGGTACGAATCCTCAAGGGAGAGAAAGTGGAAGCACTTCCCCAAACTATTTGTAGTTTTTAACCCAAAATCCTACTTTAAGGCAGTCAACTCTGGAACTGCTTCTAAGGCAATTAAATCCTAGATCAGATTCTTTGGCAAGGGTTCTTTCATGGCTTTGGATTCCATATGGGTATTTGATGTGCACAGATTTTCCCCCTTAAAGGATGAGGACTCAGTAGCGTATGGCCTCTTCAATGTTGAGGATGGTGTAAATTGCACCATACCTCTAGGGCATTAGGGGAAAACCCTAACCCTAACCCTAAGGGGTTCACATGTATATCTTCATGTTCATGTTCAATACAACTTATTGTAAGGTAGCTATATCATGTGCACTCCTCTCTCTCTCTCTCCCTCTCTTACTTCCACTATCATGGTATCTGAGCACTTATGGCTGTCGTATACAGTCCATACTTGATGTAAATCAGTGGTTAGATCCATGCTAGGTGCACACATGCACCATAGAGCAAGCCCTTGATCATACTTATCCCAACACTTTACCCCCCCCCCCTTCTCTCTTTAGATCAGTCCCTACATTATCATTAAGCAATTATCATTAAGCACTTCATTCGCTTCAGGGACATCGTATGTTTTTTCAGTGACATTCTAGGCTTCTAGGCCTTTATAGTGTTAGCTCCATCTTGAGACTTTGACAGATGCTACATCCCATGCCAGTGGATGTTTAGCCATGCACTTATCAAACAACCTTCAGCTCATGGCAATTGAGCATACAGGTTTGGCAGGTTGCCATACCTTGTCAATTTTGTAGGCCTCTTCTTCAGCAGAGCAGTGTATCATACCTTCACCTTCGGCCCCATCTTTTATGTAGCCCCTAAATCACTCTGTCCACACCGACTGTGCAGTCTTCTTTGACCCCGCATCACTTGATAGAGATTATAGTTCTATTGCAGCATACCTTTGCCATTGTTGTCAGTTCTTTTGGGTTGATGACTCTCTCATATGTCATAACCTATCATATTCTTTCTTCACAACTACATCAACTAGCTTCGTATCCGGATGCCTCTTCCTTAGAGCAATTGACACATGACATGTTCAACATGTAGCCATACACACCGTTGTTCACATGATCTTTTGATCAGCCAGTCTTTGATCCAGGCAAGCATCTTACTTTTATGCATATTTCCTTCCTCTTCCCTTCAGCCTATCTTCTGGGTTTTATTCCCAAAGGTGAACGATGACCCACAACTTAAGAGGGGGAAATCCATGTAATATGTAGGATCATAAGTTGTACTCATTGTGCATGCTTCCGCTATGTAGTCACTGTGCTCACACACGCACATACTACTCTGATTTCCTTTCAATTTTGTTTCTAGTTTTGGATGCTATCCTATGCACCAAATGAAAGACAAAAAGGTCTTGTACATGCACCCTCTACTTACCCAGTGCAGTTTGAGAGGGGGTGTTGAGGATAGTGTAAATTGCACCATACCTCTAGGGCATTAGGGGCAAACCCTAAGGGATTCACATGTATATCTTCATTTTCATGTTCAATACAATGTAGTGTACAGGTAGCTATATTGTGTGCACTCATCTCTCTCACTTCCGCTATCATTCAAGAAAGGTCAGAGGAGATGGAAAAGGTGGCCTTAAATCAGAAGGGTATTCCATCTCTCCAACCAATAGTCTACTTTAATAAGAGAGCAGCTAGCATTGTGGGATACTAATATTTGCTTCCTATCCCAACTTCTCGTTGAGGACATTGAGGAGGTGTATAAGGCATTAAATGTCAAATGGAATCTACACGATAGTCACGCCTTGCTAAAAGAGGAGGTTCCTCAAAATCTGGCACAAGGAAATCCTTGAAAAAAGTTCCCCTCCTTTGGTTCATTCTTCATAAGGCTGTGTGGACCAATGCTAGAATTTTGAGAATAGGGAAAGGGAATGTTCAGTGTAGGCATTGCCCAGGGTCCCCAGAAGAGTTTCTTGATCTATTTGTTGCTTGGTCTTACGCCAAGAAGTTGTGGAAAACCACACAAATTTTATTAGGGGAGCCTATAAACTAGAAACCTATCTTGCTAGGGGATGCAGTAAAAGTCACGTAGGGTATTTGGATAGCTACTAGGGCGCATGCGTTATGGTTCACTTGACTTGCCCAAAACGCTTTTCAATTTAACTAAGAAATACTAAATCCTAAGTTACTGATGTTGGATGGCTTGTAGGAAAGGACCAGAGCCCCAGTTATTCAAGATATGCTTTGCCCGAAGATCGAAGAGCATGAGGATGAGTACCAAAGGTCCCACTAGACAGAGTGTCCTTTCAAAGTAATCCTTGAATTTGTGTTGTAATTTGAATGACTCTTCACATCAAGTGTTTGTCTAACAGAGCTATGCTACCTTCCCATGATTTGCCTTCTTGTGATCTATTGCCTTCTTGTGTTCTTCTGTCTTCCCATGATCTACTGCTTAATGTTTACTACTATTGCACACTTCATGGCTTATACTCAACTATATGTTTTGATGTCTTGCTACTAAATCTCTACAGGAGATTGAGATTTAGCAGGAACTACATGTATATATTTTTCTTAAAATGAAATATCACTTTTTTTGCCCCAAAAAAAAATGTCGTCTATTTCTTGAATGAGGACTCTTTCTCGGATGAAGATAGTACTGCACTTAAGTGATGGCATGTAACAATGGGTTCTTTGACTATTGAATTGTTGTAGTAGGTTCTTCTGAAAGGATTTGTTGTTGGGAATGACTTGCAATTATATACACGATCTACTTAAGATCTTTATGATTATATTGCCCTATGTGAGCATGATGCCTATGTCATTTCTCTATATTTCTATCCCAAGAAAATAATGTGGTTCTCCCAAGTTCTTTATGTCAAACTCTAATGTGAGTTGACCTTTGACTTGTGAAGTGAGATGTCTACCAGAACCTATGATGATCCAGTCATCAACATAGCCCTAAAATGTGAATTATTGATTTAAATTCATTCAAAACGAATCATGTTCTCTTATTCATACAAATAATTCCCTCAAACTATAAAATTTGCCGCTACGTATCTTTGCTTTCGAATCAATATTGACTTCCACCTTCCATCATTTTCCCGATCTACTTTCTTACTACCACTCCTCATGCTTTTCTTAAGTTTCTCATACTTTCATAGGTGAGTTTCTATAAGTCTTTTGTCTTTTTTTCCTTCTCAAAGTGGCACTCATATCTCTCTTGAGAGTCGTGTGTTGCACTTTTTTGTTTAAAGTTTCTAAAGATCAGACTAGCACTCATATATGTTGAGATCTTTCATTTATGGTGTGACATTGCCTACTGAGTGTGATAATAAGTGTGTGTGCTTCAGTATACGGCATTGGTTGTGTAGTCACTTGTAATTGATTATATGTTGGGATCTTCCATTTATGTTGTGATGTTGCTTATTGAGTGTGATTTTGTCTATTAACAGTGTGTGTTTCATTGTATAATATTGGTTCTGTGGTCACTTGCAATTGATTGTGAGATTTGATGCTCATTCTTACATACTATCACTAAGAGAACCCTCTCCGCTCTATCTCTTTGACACTCATTGTCACCAAAGCGACTAACAAAGTGGACTACACTTATTTTGCTTTAGAGTACCTTTGCATTGTTTGTTAAAACTTATATAGTGAGTCTTTCTAGATACCTTGATTAGTTTCACAAACCAGCTTCTATAGTTGAGCTTCATAGTCCACAATTAGTATAGTGATGTATTCCACTTTGTCGTAGCAATTCAGATCATCCAATCTTTGATCTAGAAGAATCTTTTCTTGGTATAGTTTTGTATTCCCTTTGGTATATTTTCTTGGTTTTGTTCCCAAAGGCAAAGGATGGAAACCACATGCTGGAGTTTCACACTATACATTCTCCTACGTTTTTCTTAGTAGTTATATGAAATTTTTTATTGTTAGCTTTTAAAGATATTCTAAAATTTGCACTCTACCCTCATCTTGTTAAGTGCAATTTAAGAGGGGGTGTTAAGAATGTAAACTACACCATTGGTGTACATGTGGACCTTATTCGCTTGCCCTATTCCTTGTATATTCCCACTTTGGGTTCACTCCACAAAGTGATGGATAGTGAAGCAAAGTGTACATGTTGTAAAGCTTCTCATGCTCTTCTCATGGTGCCATGTTACAGCTCATCTCTCTCTCTCTCTCTCTCTCTCTCCATTTTGTCAACAATAGGAACATCTCTAAGGACTTTTGTGGATGGGTTAGGTTTTATGCACAAATGATAATCCATAATCATTGCAAATCATTAAAATAATTGACTATAATTTGGGTTTTCCAGTCCTCCGAGCTGCACCTCCTCCCTGACCCTTGCTACCCCCCCTCTTCCTTAAACCCTCCCTCTCCCTCATTCCCTCCCTCTTCCCCAGCCCCTCCCCTCCCCCTCCCTCTCCCTGAGCCCCTCCCTCTCCCCCTTCCCTTAGCCCACTCTCCTCTCCCACCCGTTGCCGCCCTCCTCCTCCTCATTCGTTGGCTCTATGGAGAATTCCCCATAAACTATCTTCAGTGGGACCTGGACCTCAAAGAGTGGGAATGGATTGTTGTAGAGAACCAAGAGAGGAGTCTTCCTTTGTTTTGGTTACACGGTCAGTAATGCCATAAGGTTCCAGATTAGTTGTAGAGGTTGAAGACCTTCCATAGCCCCTCATTGAGAGGGCTATTAGGTTTCAGCTAACTTGCAAAGATGATTTTGGAGAAGGTTCTAGAAATCCCAAAGAAATAGAAAGATTACTTTATTTTTTTGGCTTTCTATACATGGAGGGATTGTAGTGAATAGGTGGAGGTCTAGATATGGGGTAGATTCCACTTGTCCGAGGTGCTCATCTATAGATGAGTCGGTTCATCATAGCCTATGGGACTGCAACATGCGAGAGCCATTTGGATGGGGGCTTCTAGGATTCTTAGCACTTTTTCCCCCTCTCATTTCTTCATCACATGGGGATCAATGGCTTATCTCTAGATTTATCATTCCCTCATTTTTTCTATGAGTGGCAGGATGCTTCCTAGGCCACTTCTATTCAATGGCACCTAGTTGAGCCTTGCTCTCTGGTGGAGGACATGCCTATCTCCTAACATGGACCAATGCATGCTTATGTGGATTTTGCTTGAGAGATACTGGCTAGTATTATGGTTGGTAGATCTGGAGGGCTAGATGCACATAGGCCATTGATGGATCTCAAGTCCACTCTTCTCATACCTTGGCCAATTTTTGGACTGATACCATTCACACTCTGATGGCCAGTTGGGCAAGCATGCAAGGGTCCTCGAGGGCAGCCTCCCAAGAGAATTATATTCCTTATGGAATGGAGGGGCTCCCCTTTTTTCTTAGAGACTACATCAGGTTTAAGGTTTCATTTTCAGCCTCAACCTTGGTTTCTCTCTAGCTCTTTTTGAGTTTTTGATTACTCTTCTAGAGTGTTTTTTCTCATGTCCAACGTGATGTATTTCCACATTGAGCTTGCTCTCGTGGGAATTTTTTCATGCTTAATAGAAGTCTCTTTCATGAGCTGGCTTGCAGTTGTGGGAGTGTGGAAATAGTTATTAGTTTACTAAGGCAAGACACCAGGTTTGGTGTTTTATAACTGGGGCAACATGTATAATAGTCTTATGGTCTATAGCTCAAAAAATCGAGGTCGTGATTTAATGTGTTGTACGTTGAAGGGAAGGTACAAAACAAGGATTTATAACGTGATTTTAAAATTGCATGTCTAAAGTTTATAAAAGGCAATGCCTAAGTGTGCAAGGTGAAATTGCTGGGTTTCTTACTGAGTTGGAGTGATAATTTTAGTATTTTGGGATACTCGAATACTTTCTTCACATGATGTGGATGGGTCAATAAATAAGTCTTAATGCATTATGAGTTTCTATGGTTAGATCATGTAGAGTAGGAGATTTTTCCTCTCAGTTGAAATTGGACCATCATAAAGTTACAAATTTCTCAATATCATTGTTTTGAGTCAATTTAATGGAATGTATTGGAAGTACTATAACCATAAGTTAATAGTTGAATCTCTCTCTCTCTCTCTCTCTCTCTCTCTCTCTCTCTCTCTCTCTCTCTCTCTCTCTCTCTCTCTCTCATACACACACACATGTTTGGGCCATATTTGACGTCTCACCTTGCCTTCTATATATATACTTATTTTGAAGAAACCACATGGTATTCAAAGGCTACACCACCTGGCGGGCAAGGGGCGCTCTCTTCTTTGCGAGGCAAGGGCTGCTCTCTTCTTTTCCACATGGCGATTTTGCTGAGCTGCCTTCCCGCCATGGATCTCCTCCTCGCACAACCATGCATGTCGCCATCCTTGGCACAAATTTTCATTGTTTGCCTTCCCTTTCATTGATCGCCCTCCCTCCTTGGCAAGAAAAATCATCCGGATTGCTTGACTTCTGATTGTATTTGCAATGTTGCAAAGCTTTGTCTCAAACACTTTGCTCTATGCTTGGAGAGTTTACTATATGTTGTAGGATTTGTAGAATCATAATTGTTCAAGATGAAAGGTTCTATTTCAAACCCTCTTGCAACTCAAACTCCCCCTGCTTAGGATTTACTATGAATTAAGAATTGCTCTTTTTGCAAAATTGCAAGTGTTGAAGATGAAATGTTCTATTCGTATCCGTATACGAGGAGGTGATCATTGTGTCACTCTCACTCTCGATGGAGTTTATTTTAATACTCTCTATTTGTGTTACAATCTCCCTCTATACGACTATTTACAATACGTTTTATGGAGTGCAAATCTGTGTGCCAAAGCAATCGATGGAATTTCCCATGGACAACCACCGTTAACAAGCCATACTCAACTTGCATTACTTTAGTGAGTAAGGAGATGAACCTAGGGAAGAGCTCGAGTGAAAAAGTGCTCAGAAAGCTGAGATTTGGTAGCGTCCAAGACAAGATCTCTTAGTGCTAGGATTTTTGGAAAGACATTGCAACGAATTGAGAGGTGCGAATAGCTCGGAGTGTGAAAATTCTTGAACTTAACTACTGCTTGATCTAGGGAGGAGGAAAGAGGTGTGGTAGTAGCTCTTCAATGACTTTGAAGCCACCAGGCATGCAAGCAAGGCGAGTTTCATCGCCAGCACAAGGTCCCCTAAAAGCTCCGATGTGTTTAGTTACAATGTAGCAGCACATGAAAAAGAAGAGCACCTCCCGCTATGGATATCTCTGCTACAAATCGCTACCAAAAGTGATAATCATAGAAGCTTCAGGATTTGACTCTAGAGAGCTCTCTCTCCTCAAATGGGGCTTCTTTGCCACCAATTACAGAGCTATGTTTGCGATCCTATGCAATGCAAGAATGCATCCACTAGAGAAACCCCATGAATTTAGAGAAAAATAGGGTGGAGAAGAACAATGAAAGGGAAGGAGGGAGATTGAAGGCAAAGGGGAGGGGATGAAAGGAGTGGGATGGAGGGGGAGATGAAACAAAAAAGGGGAGGGAAGAAGGGGAGGAGGACAGTGGGGGATGGGTAGAGACTCCATCCATGTCCCTCATCCTGGCCTCTTGCCTGCTAACTATTACATGCTTGAAGTGCTCAGGGAGTTCCTTGGCCACCTAGAGGAATTAGCGACCCACCAAAAAGGCCATGGGTGGCTGCACAAAAGGCAGTTCAAAAGCTAGGCACAAGGAGGTGCCAAGCATTGGCACATGGGTTGCTACTGAGCACTTGACTTCTACGCCAGTAGTGCATGAACTCCATCAGTAGAGTGAGGGAATTTTACTTGGTGCTCTTCCAAGCACTCAAGCTAGGGCCTAAGCTAGGGCCTAAGCTAGGGCCTAGGGTTATTGCAGGGACTTTTCCACATGAGGTTCTACCAGGCATCGATCTCCTTATATATACATTTTGTAACTTCATATGATCCCAATTCCCAACATGGGATCTAATGAAGGTGGGTTGCTAACCCATCGTACTAGACGGGTGAGGCTACTCGTTTGAACAACCCAAAAGGTAGGGCGTATGTGGGATCCCCACCTTGTTGGACCTGCAAGGGGCCTATGGGATGCGTGATGTTTTGTGTAGATGTTGGGTTTCCTTTGATGAAAGTCTTGTTGACTAGATTAGGGAATTATTAAATTTTTGAATTGTTTTGTTTGTTAGTTAGTGGTGTGTAGTTAGTTTGAACATTAGTGTAGTTAGGGTTGGAAGTGTAGTTAGGTTAGGTTTTGTGTTATTAACCCCTTGCATTGTAGGTCTTTTGGTTGTTCTTCATCGTTCCTTCTTAGCGGCGACATCTCCCTTCTTCTCCATTAGACGTTGCTGCTCCTCGTCAGATCTACTCTTAATGCTTGTGGGATCTACCTTTCTTGTGGAGCTGCATGGATCTGTCTCTTTCGGCAAGCCCATGCTCTCTTCTCTCTGCATTTCCTATACAAGCTCTTCTTGTCGATGCACGGTGGTGGTGCTTCTCTGTCCATTCTCGATGATGCCCAGTGGCATGATATCTCCGGAGGATGTTGTGTCTTAGGTTGTTGCTGTTGCTTATTGTATCTGCTACTATTGCTAGCTGGATCTACCTTTCTTCTGTTGCAAGATGAATCTACCTCCCTATACAAGCCTCTGCATATTTTCCTTTATGGCAACCTCTCCCTGTTGATTTATTTCCTTCCACTATGTTTGCACCATACCTGATTCCATTCGGTATCCAACGGCGGTATTTTGCATGTTCGTTCTGACATATTTTATTCTGTTGCAGGTGTATGCACCACCTCACTATGAATGTCTATGCCCATCAAATGAATATGACCAGTTCTTCCAAGGGGATGTATGAAAGAGATTTTTGGAAATTTACTTCCTTGTTTTGTGTGTTCCCCTTTTCGTTTCTTATCACTCTACTGTGTACAATATTGACGAACACTTACCAAAATTCTTCATTCGTAGGTAACAACCCATGGACAACTCTCGCTCTCAACATCTGCTATCCATTTGTTTTGGTTGTGAGTTCTTTGGCATGCTGCCCTTAACCACTTGTGCTTCATATTTAGTTTTGTGTAATAGCGTGTAACGAGAACGAGCTTTCCTTCATGTTATGCAAGTGGGCATGTAACTAATACATTTAGTCTCTTGTTCAAGAGAAACTCCATGTTCTAATCATGCTCTCCTCATGGGCATGCATGCTTTAATACTTACTGTTGTAGAGGGCCTACAAATATGAATTGTCCGAATGTTTCTATCACTCCCAGCTTATGTTTTGTTCTTTGTTTTTGGTGGATATAGACATTGAAATGGCCGACTTAGAAGGTTCGATTTATGGCTCTTACTTTTTTGAATTCATTGTAGCAACCGTGCTCTTTCTTATGCTCTCACACTTGCAGCTTCTCTTTTCCAACCTTCTCTTCATGTAGAAACATTGTTGTCATCTAGTTTGCAATGGAGATTATGAGTAGATAGTCATACGTAGATAACAGTCTCTTGAGCTGTAATGTTTTTGGCTACCTCTCTTTGTTTATGGATAAGGAAATAGTGCTTCTATGTAGTTGTGATCTATTTATATGACACATTGCTGATTGAAATATGAGGATGATATAACAATGGAAAACTATGGATTTAATTTAAGACATCTAGAATGTCTATGAAATATGGAATGATAAGATTGTAGAGTGGTTGAAAGTACAAGACATTAATTTATAGCCAGTGGATAGTGTAAACTAGCATAACTAGCATATTAACTTGTAAAGTCAGTAGACAGTTTTGAATGGCAGTACTGGCATTTCTTTTTTTTGTAAGTCAGTGGATAAAGAATTCCGGCAGTACTGGCAGGTTTCTAGACATCTATAACAGATTTGTTTTTATTTTAAGCTGCCACTTCCACATTTCTAATGCAAATTTTTGCATTGTTAATTTAGTGTTTTTATTTCATACATGTATTTACCAAATATAGATTAACACAGAAATTGTTTTGTAAGGCAAATTTTATTGTTAAATGGCTAGTATGAAAACAATATGCATATTTTTTTTTTGTTGAAGACAGTTTCTGAATTTGTGTAGCCATTGTATAGTAGATCATCTTTCTATCGAGGAGCATGGAATGAATCGTCCCCGATTACCACTCACAATACTAGCCCCACTGTATTGAATGGTGTTGCATCTCTTTTGGTTGCATCCCCTCCTCCTTCTCTGAGAGGATCTCCTAACTATAGGCAATCTATTATGAGGTCTTCCCTTGATAAGTCTATCAGTGAAGATAAAAAAGCAAAGACCATTAACTTTGTAGGCAAAACATCCAACCCTATTTGCACTGTAGACCCCTTGCCTACAGTTGGGTCACCTCCAATTTGGAACGAGGATGAGAAACCCTTGCCTATATTGCCTCCCAATAACAATCCATTGTATGTTCAAGATATAGACTTGTGTATTAAGAATGGGTTCTTTGAAGGCAAAGAATTGAATAAGTATGGTACTTATATGTTACAAAATGTGTCCTACCCAAAAACCCTAAAAGTTGACCTGGTAGATAGGAAGGATATTGGATGCATAACTCTCCATATAGATGAAGTGTACTATGTGGATTTTATCAAGATTTTGAATGTAGGGGATTGTGTCCATGTGGTGAACTTCTCTATGTGTGTGGAGAATGTGAGGAATGATGGAGGGACATTAGATTGTACCTTGACATTTGATCCCTCTACCCACCTTTAAAGAATTCCAAACTTTGTCATAGAGCGCTATTTCCTTCCTAAGCATTCTATCTCTAAGCATAAGGAAACTTGCAAGGACTTGATAAATAAAGGTGAAGGAAATAAATTGCCATTGGCAACATTGGATGTTACTATTATCAAGTTGGGAACTTCCTTCAAGCAAAGAGATGAGCTAATAATAGGTGATGGTGCTTTGGCTGATGATCTTATCACTGTAAGTGATTTGATTCCTCTTTTTTTTTTTTGGCATTTATACCTTCTTCTAAATTAATGGCTTAATGAAACTTCATGTAGCTTACATTCTGGAGCAATAGAAGGTCAATTTATTTGAAGGTAGCAGATCATTTTAAGACAATTAGGGAGTGTCAGTTCATTTTAAGAAATGTTGGCATCAAGCGAAATACACAGTCAAATGCCCTCAACATGTTGGATGCTACAATAATAGCCTAATTAAAGATCCTGCTCTTGCCAACTAAGTTGCCAAGAGTTTTTCTTACACATATTCAGCAAATTGGTTATGGTAAGTAGGTGTGTAGTAATTCAAAGCAGTTCAAAAAAATAATTTCCAAGTTTTGTTGTTACAACATTCAATTGTATTTTAGTTGGATATTACAGCATTAAAAATAGTCTTTAATGTACCTAATACTTTGCTAAGATTGTAACCCAAAGATTGTAACCCAACTTGCTGCATGTTATAGGATCATTAACAGTTCATGGTGTTAATTCTACTCTCTACAAGTCTGTTTGTGGAATTTGTAAGGAAGGAAAAATATATAGACAGCTTGACAAAGTGTTTTGTATGTCATGTGATAAACACGCATTCCTCCTAAAATTTCCCAAGATTAAAGGTGTCATTAGAACAATTGATGGAGTTGAAATTGAAGTGACTCTGAAAGATGCCATAGTCAACAAGGTGCTTCAACTATCTTCTCCATGCATACAACTACTTGAGGAGAACACCCAATACCTTATGTCCCAGCTTTTCACTAAGAAAGTGGAGGGTTGTTTGTTAACCAACATGTTTGGCATGGTCACTAGATTTATTACTGCCAAAAATGAGCTTGAGTGAAGAAGCTTTTTATGTAATGAGCATTTTCTCCTTCTAGTCTTTTCCATTGTCTTGGATGTTCAAATTCCCAATAAGTATTCGCAGTTTACTGAAACAATGATGCATTAGATCTTAATGGTATTTATCTTCTTATTATAAGAATGCTTTTGATTTCCACATTTGTAGACTACCACTTCAAGTGGAATGTTTATTTTGGTTATGCCTTACTATCAGCTATCCCATACTTTTAATTCTTTGCATACAAGTCAACTATTTCACTTTTTGTTTAAATTATTTTCTTTTTTCAATGTTTTAAATTTATGATTGTTGGTTGAGCTACAAAGAACTTTAAGTCATTGTCATTGTTGTCTCTATGCCAACATGGACTTAGGTCGAACAGAATGTGTGTGTAGAGTAGCGGCAAAGCTCCACTTGTACTTGCATAAGGCTAGAAATAATCCCTCTTAGAAATCCAACTTGCATGTTCTACATGCAAGTTCTACATATGATTCCTACATGCAACTTCTACATGCGAGTTCTACATGTAACTCCTATATGCAACTCCTACATGCGAGTTCTACATGCAAGTTCTACATGCGACTCCTACATGCAACTCCTACATGCGAGTTCTACATGCAACTCCTACATGCAACTCCTACATGTGAGTTCTACATGCGAGTTCTACATGCAACTCCTACATGCAACTTCTATATGCAAGTTCTACATGTAGAGAGAGAAAGTCTTACAATTCCTACATGTAGAGAGAGAAGCTCTCCAACTTGTATAAATACCCCATAAAGGAATGAAGCCCACACTCTTTGGGGCATTGTGTTGAGTTCTACTTTGGTATTCCAAGCAATTGTCTCAAGCGTCCATGCTTCCTTGCACTCCACGTCCAAAAGCATGTCCTAACCTTGCAACTCCTCCTCCCCTCTCCTCCAACCTTGCAACCCATCCTCTCCCTCTCCTCCTTCCTCCTCCTCCCCCTTCTCCTCCTCCCCCTTCTCCTCCTCCCTTCTCCTCCTCCCTCTTCCTCCTCCTCCTCCCTCCTCCTCCCTTCTCCTCCTCCCTCCTCCTCCTCCTCCTCCCTCTTCCTCCTCCTCCTCCCTCCTCCTCCTCCTCCTCCCTCCTCTCTCTTCTTTCCCCCATGCTCTTATACCTTCTTCCTCTCCCACTCCTATGCTCCCCCTAAACCCTTAGTTCCTCAACCCTTAACCTCCGTGATCTACAAGGAAGACGAGTTCTCCACCATGTACTCTACCCTGAACCTTGGAACCTCTTCTAAACTCTGGAACCTCTCTTTAAACCTTGGAACCTCCTTCTAAACCTTGGACCTCCTTCTAAACCCTAGAACCTCTTTCTAAACCCTGGAACCTCTTTCTAAACTCTGGAACCTCCTTATTAGCCTTAAACTCCTCCTAAACCTTGCAACTCCCAATGAAGACGAAAACCTTCATTACCTCAACCATGATGATACACGTTCCTTTTACACATGCATGCACTATGTTTGGTTACCACACTTAAGCCTACATCTCTCACCGAAACACAACTCGAGGTCCTAAGCTACACGTATACTACAAACGATAACCCCGATATATCTGTAGCTGACAAAAAACCTCGGAACCCTGCATACTGAGAATACTCTGCTCTTCCCACGGAAGCCATGGGAAAGAGCCAATAGTCATTTCAGAATTAATAGTGCACAAAATCATTTAAGTTTTCTTTACTTGTTGGAAACATTTATCTGGTCCTCTGATTTGAAAATCATCACAATTATATGGTCCTCAGTGTGAAAATCAATCTCGTATATTAGTTTCTTCATTGCACACATCAAGACGGTTGGCTGAACATTGCCTATCATATATGATGATTTGTATTCCATTTTTTTCTTGATTCCAATTAACATGTCGGCCTCTTTATCCATGAAGTGCAGCAATATATTTTGTACTTTGGAAGTGTCTACCATAACATTTACTATACTATATTTTACTCCTAGTTGACCATCATACTTTAAACAATGGCACCAGATGGTTTGCCAAACAAAGTTGTATATTGATTCTTCTCATCAACAACAATGGTTCTTTTTCTTTTGCCTCTTTTTTTCTTTGTTTCCTTGGGATTCTCTACTTCACATGGATAAGAAATAGAAATGTGTTCATTTTTGTGTTGCACATTATGTTGATTTTCAACATTACCCTCAATAGAGTTCCTTCTTATATCTCTCACTTTTGTAATAATTGTATGCAAAGACATATTAGTTGAAGAGTACATGTTCTTGAAAGAATTGCCTATATCTCTCAAACTACATTTTGGATCCTCCATAATTGTCTTCATCAATGAGGACTCTAATTCAATTGTCAAAAACTTCTTTTTGTTCAATTCCTTTCAAAAAGTACATGGAAACACAAACATGTCTGGATAATGAATGACAAGTTGAAGTACATTTACCTTTGAACTAGAAGTGCTCATGCACTTTTCATAATTTGTCTTCTTGTTGTTGTTGTGATATATCTCAATTTTGAAATTAAACATTTGCACAATAGCATTTACTAGAAAACTATCTAATGGGGAAAGCAACATTTTGCTGTTATTTTGAAGCAGTTGCAAGTACTCTTCCATTGTTTTCATGCAAGGGTACCATTTTTAAAATGCATTACTTTTTATACATGGATGATCAAAATTTGATCCATTATCCAGCATCTTTTCAATATCATTTATCATCTTTTGAACAACATCTCATATTATTTCCTTTGTTACATGGAAATTTAAAGATTGACTTAAACACAAGAAAATGCACTTGTTACTTGGGTAAAGTTTGAAGAAAGAGACATTCAAGTCAAAATCATTTGTTGATGTGAGAAGCTCCATTATACTAGAAGATTCCCCTTCCATCATTTAAAATGTTCCTTTGGCAAGCTAAGAATAGCTTTGAAAGATTCACATATTTTGTGTTGATGTATAAGCTTTTGCACTTTCAAAATCACAAATGACTTGGGATTATGTCTCTTAAATTGCAAATCAAATTGCAAAATAGACAATTCTTTGTACAAATCTAACTAACAACGTTGTTTTGAATAGTGAATGGTAAAATCATTTAAACATGTTGAAAGCATAACAAGAATATGAAGAACAAATAGATTATGAAGAGAGAATGGACACCATGGACAATGACATAAACAATGACACTTTAGTGCACAATATCATCTCCGTCGAGCAAGTTTTGGATTATGAGACTATGATTCACTTCATTGTGCCTTGTGAGAACCAAAAGCCATTAGGCATATTTCAAGACAAGCACAATGAAGAGCTCAACCTCCCAACACTCTTCTTTGGATCTCCAAGGGAGAATGTAAACGACAAATTGACATACATGGACATTGTAAAGTGGGAGCTCACCCACAAATCTTTGAAGTTTAGCCAAAACATCCCAAATCTCTTCTTCAAGTCAATCAAAGTGCTTATCCATCAAGTGATGCAACATATGGGTTCACTTGTGCAAAGGAACACTACACAACCAAAGTCTTACTACTAGGGATGTTACAAGGAACACAATCCAAACCATCTTGGAGGTGATGCGTCCTTTGACTAGAGGCAACTTCGAAATAAATTGGATGGATGCACAAGTGTAGTAGTAAGGATGAGTTGGATCGCGACTATCGCATGTGCTGTCGCAAGCACCACACTAAAACTCGAGTAGTTGCATGTTCAGGTCGGTGAAGTGAAGCATGCCAACGACCTACAAGAGTTACGAAATGATTGTCATTGTATGGTCTCCATGTTGGAAGAGATATGAAGGGTACTATGCACTTACTCTCTGCCCCTAGCCCATCTTTGAAACTTCGGCTATGAACACTTGTTGGAGCTCGTCCTTCTTACAACCATCTGGAATGTCTGCAAGGATACTGAAGTCATAGAACCCCAGAGCATTCTTTGCAGTCATGTACGAGATATTCTTTAGAGCATACATGACAATACCATCTTCATTGTACTCTTAAGCCAAGCGAGTGAGCACACTTTGACATTCTACCACAAATGAAAATGTTAGGTAATGGATTGCTAAGTTCCCACATCATCAAAGAGAGGCATGGGCATACTCTTAGTTGCACGACCCTCATCACGAGGACCATCTGCTATAACAATCTGATCAACAGACCCAACATCACTATCAACTTTTATCACCACCATGCTTATGGTTACAACTATAGTTGAAATATAGTGCCTTGTTTGATTCGAATGGACCAAGATGCAAACGGAGCAAACTCAAATATGGATGACTTCGAGACAAAGCGAACATTGACTTCGAACTCTTCACCCTTCACCACCAAAGTCATTGCAGTGACATGTAAGGAGTACTGACAATTGCCTCCCTCGCCTAGGCCTTTGTTGCAAGGGATTGCACCCTCAATTCGATAGAACAAATCAGGGAACAACACATCTTTGTATTGTTGGACAAAAGCATGTGGGGCAATTAAGGTAATTGTCTCAGAGTTGTGGTGACCTGTGAAATCAGCACACAAGTGCGTTGCATAATTGGCTTTCTTGTCTTTGAAAGAGCCATACTTCACAAGCAATTTTCCCTTGAACGCGAACCTATGTGTGAGCGTCAGTGATTTAGCTAATGGGGACCACAAGCAAAGCATTGCCACCACCTATGTATTTGCCTAGGGTGAGTGCTAATGCCTTGCATTCAGCAACAACAACATGATGCTCAGCTCCTGAACTTGCTTCATTGGCATCCACAGGTTCTTCCAAGTGGTTGGATGTTGACCTTTTCAATGATGATGCTTTGCTTGCTGTGCAAGAGATGATGGATTATGCACTATGTTAAACGAGATTCTAGGAATGTTTGAATATGCTCAATTGGATTCATTTGTCCACTTATTAAGTTATACCATTGCTTTGTTCATTGCTTTAGTAAGTGGTGAGCATTATAGGATTTGCAATTCTTGCATTACATTATGAAAAAAAAACCTGGTATTTGTACATAGAAGAACTCATCTCTCTTAAAAACACATGAATGCAAAATCTTAATTCGTCTTCCAAGCTCTTAAAAACAAGATTAAGAACAACAAAATGCACTCCAAACTTAACCTCTCTTCTTACAAAACAAATACACATGCACAAGATTTGAACACACTTGCAATAGAGCATATCAAGAATGCCAGTCCTCTTTTAACAATGAATTTCAAAACATGAAAGCTGCAAATATTTCAAAGTATGAAAGCTACAAACAACAGCAGGTTTTTCTCCATTGCAAACGAATAAAAACAAAACTACAAACGAATGCAGTATGAACGCTTCCACATTTTCAAAGTACACTTGCAAACGAATGATAGTATGAACCGTCGCTTTCATACTTTGAAAATTGATATAAACGAATCTGCATAAACAACAAATTATCAACAACCCAATCAATGAAAACTACAAACGGATATCAGGTTGAAAGAACTATGAACCGCTCAGACTCTATACCAATACGATTGAGGCTATGCTAAATCTATGCCTCTGGATTCCCTAAAAATATAACTTCATTTGGATCTCAAAGAAAGTTCTGCCATTGCTACTAACACATAACTAGTACAGTAAAGAAATGTGAAAACCAACGAAAACCACAAACAGAGTTTGGCCATCGTTGGGGAAAACCAACGGCATATATCATGAAAGCAGAAGTTGTCCATGATGACAGGAAAACATTTGCCCACAAAAACGAATAACACACTGATCCTTGCAGACGTTGTAAGTTGTCCGTGATGAAAGAAAAATGTTTATCCACAAAAATGAATAAGACACTAATGTCAATAACAAAGATACGTCCAATAGTGCATAAGTCCAAGATCTTTCATGTCGAACTCTGTAAATAAGTCTTGTTTTAGTTTTCTAATGAAGCTATCCTTGCTTCCTATCACAATCAAATCATCTACGTACAAAAGTGCAATAGTAATATCTTCCCCTTGAACTTTGTAGTAGAGAGTATGATTGGCATTGGACTTCATGTATTCTAGATTAGCAAAATACTTGTCGATTCTACTGTACCATCTTTTGGGTGCCTGCTTTAAGCCGTAGAGACTTTTCTTAAGATAGCAAACCTTATTCTCCTTTCCTGGTTTAACATAACCTGCTGGTTGTTGCATGTAGACTTCCTCGTCTAGGTAACTATTGAGAAATGCATTCTTGACATTGAGTTGGTACACATTCCATCTGCTGAGTGTCACTAGGGACATCAAGAGCCGTATGGAATCCATCTTTGCTACTGGAGCATAAGTTTCATCACAGTCCATCATAGTCTTGACCATGTTGCTGTGCAAATCCTTTTGCAACTAGTCTGGCTTTGTATCTTTGAATACTTCCATCTGGATTGTACTTCACTTTGTATACCCATTTGTTTGCTATGGCCTTCTTTCCTAGTGGAAGGTCACATAATTCCCAAGTATTATTCTTATACAAAGCATCCATTTCTTCATTCATAGCAGTTTGCCATTTTGGCTTGTCTTTTGCATCTTCGAAGTACACTGGCTCTTCTGTAGCCATGATAGTAGTCATAAGAGCATAGTTGGTGGTTTCAACCTGAATTGCTTTGCCTTTCTGAGCATATGTCAATTTGGCTAGTGGTCTGCTTCCCCTAGTAAACCATCTGAGCTGTTGTGGCTCTGCTTGGGGTGTTTTTGGCAATTCTTGCTCTTTTTCATCAACCTGTTAGATGACTATGAAGTCGATGCATCCATCTCCTGTGTATTTGAGGTTTTCCATTCTGATTCCTCATCAAAGATTGCATCTCTGGAGATAATGACTTTGCGGTTAATGCAATTATACAACTTGTATGCTTTGGTTTCTTCACTATAACCAACCATGATGCATTTGCGTGACTTCACATCCAATTTTCTGCGATGATCATCATGTATGTGGGCATATGCTATGCAACCAAATATGCAAAGATGCCCAATGTGTGGCTTGTGTCTAGTGAATGCTTCATAAGGAGTCATACCCTGTATCAGCTCGCTAGGAAGCCGATTAAGCAAATAGTTTGCAGTGGCTATTACTTCTACCCAATACTAATTCGAAAGATGCTTCTCACTAAGAATTGCTCTAGCACTGTCTGCTAAAGTACCATTCTTCCTTTCAGCTCTTGCATTCTGTTGAGGAGCATCTGCACATGTGAATTGTCTTCGAATGCCGTGACTTCTACAAAAGTTCATGAATGCTGTGAAGACATGTATTCACCTCCTCTATCTGATCTCATGACGTTGATTTTTCTGCATGTCTGGTTTTCTACCATGGCTTTGAATTCTTAAAATCTGGAAAATACTTCAGATTTCTCTTTCAGAAAGTAGACCCAACAATATCTGTTGTTGTCATTGATGAAAGTCTAGTAAAGTGAACCATTGATGCTGCGGGTCTGGGCATAACCCCATACATTTGTATGACTCAAATCAAGAATACCTCGTGCACAAGAGGTACTTCTGCCAAAGTTGGTTCGCTTTTGTTTGCCGAAGCAGCATGCTTCGCAAACTTTTCCAAGAAACTGTAGCTTCAGAATCCCTATTGCCATATTTTGATTCCTGAGATCTAACAAGTACTTAAAATTGACATGACCATATCTCTTGTGCCATTTTGCAGATAGTGGCATCTGTTGCGGTTGAGCTGACATGGCATGCTTATCTAGTACTGTAGCTAGCATTCTATACAAGCATCCTTCCTTGATACCTTTTGCTACTACTAGCTGACATCTTCTGATGACTCGATAGTTGTGTTCCGTCATTTGACCTACTAACAAAAGGTTCTTGCTGAGTTTCGAAACATAGAGCACATCTTTCACTAATCCTTTCGTAACATTGAAATTGTTCATAGGGATAACACCTGTCCCTTGAACTAGTTGGATTCGATGTATTATCTGCTGTGTAGATGACATTTTTATGACCTTCTATTGGTTTCATCTCTGTGAACCATTCCTGATGATTTGTCATGTGATGATGCACTATTGTCGATGTACCAAGGATCCTATTCCGCTAGGTCGACTTGATAGCTGAAATCCTCTTTGGGATTGTAATCAGTGTTTGGGTACATTATATCAGTCTGTTGCATTTCCTCATTTGCAAGAAACATATTTTTCATGTTCATTTGCAAAATGACTGTGACTAAAATGTCCACCACGATGATTTCTTTTGCCACGAAAATTCCCTCGATTACTGATGGATTGATCACCTTGGTTGTACTGCTTCTTGCGGCAATCTCTTTCATAGTGTCCAAACGTATGATAGCAGTTGCACTAGATGTTTGACACATTGGTGGATGCATTCCCTCGTCCTTAGAATCTTCCTCTGTTGGAATGATTTCTTCTTTGTTGATTCTGATGTTGCTGAGGATGATGCTGATGATGATGATGACTTTGTTGATTACTTTATTGCTGCTGATGATGACCACTTTGCTGGAATGGTCTACCTCTGCCTCTGCTTCTGTCTGAAGCTGTGAATGCTTGATTATTAGAATGACCTTTGCGTGCTTGAATGGCCTAAGTCCTAAGTTCTCACCAAGTAGGACTGACTAGAGTTCTTCTGGTGTCAAAATTTGCCATTGAATGGCAATACTCTAGACTAGATTCTCGTATCCATCTCCTAGTCCATTCAGGATGACTTGAACCATTTCTATTGGATTCATAGTGTATCTTGCTGCTGCGAGTTGATTGTTGTAGTCTTTGATCTGAAGTACATAAGCAATTTGGTTTCTCAATGTGAGAATCCTGGACGTGTTCTTGGACTCGTAGAGAGTTGTGAACATATCCCTTGCTTCTTTCGATCTCTTGACGGTGTTGAGCTTCCTAGCATGACATCAAACATATTCTGCTTGATCAGATGATATGCATACTTATCTTTCTTATCCCATTCTGCCTAAGCTCGGGCAATGGTAGGATCTGCTATAGGTGCGAAAATTGTTTGTGTAGATGTAGATCCCACTATTGGTATTGATCTAGGTGTAGATCCATCGACATACTCCCATTTATCCAGAAGTACAAGAATGGTCTCCATTCGGTATTTCCATGTGCCGTAATTAGAGTTGTCTAGCTTAGCAGATGCCTCCAAATTGAGGTTGCTAGTCGTAGACATGGTGCAAAAAATGTACTCAAAGTGTCGTGAAAATCACTGTATGAATCAACTGCAAAACACTGACTGTGCCAAGTGAAATCTGAACTATCAATGAAGATAGAACTGTAATATATATAATCTGATCTGTGTTACAAGGCTTGTGGCAAATGATGCCGAGAATAGCCAAGAGGCTTTACAAGGCTGAAATGATGTGCACAATGCCGTGAAATAGCCAAATAGGCTTTACAATGATGGCATGTGTGTGTGAAATCAAATCATGTGCTATCTACCCACTGAACAATCGGCAATGCCTCTGAACACTCTGAAGTTTGCTCATTGAACATCAAGTTTCAAGTAATGTGATCATGTGAAACCGTATGTGAGTGTATAAACTAACTCCGAGTAGGTACTAGTTGGGAATTTTGGGCATGGCTTAGATTGGCAACTTGGGGAGATTCAAAGCATCCCCTCTATGGCGATCTAGTCTACTCTGATCTAGATCTATACCAACTGTCGATCGATGAAAGAACAACACATATTTTTTTATTCTTTTTATGTCTTGGGTTAGATGCGTCGATGTAGAGGCTAATATGCATGTAGGAAGTGGATTTGTTGGGCGAAGCTCAAAAGCGAGTGATACTTGTGCTGAAATGTGCGTGTGATGTGACTAGCATGTAGAGCATAAAAAATCAAGCGACTTTCCTTTTTGGAGCACCCTAAAATTCTTCCTAGATCAAGAGATACAACTTGATCTAGGTGGAGGGACAAAAGGAGTGCAAATGTGCTCAATGATGATGTGTCACTATGGGTCACATGCAGTGATGATGTGGCATGTGCTTCGCAAGAGGAAAGGTGTGATAGTGAAGCCCTGTGCTGAGGTAGCAAGAGTGGTCACATGTAGTGACTGTGGAGCACTGTTGGTGCTTGCAAAGGGATAGCTATGCCTGTCAGGGGACTACCACGTGGTAGGTGAGGTGGCAGTGATGATGTGGCAGGGAGGATAAGGGTGCCATGTGTCAAAATTTTGACCATATCTTAACTGGGGGTTAACTTGATCGGGTTGATGTGACCTTAGGTTATGTAACGAACCCTATCCTTGGTTGACCCAAGGTCAAATTCATCTAACCATGGTTAGCTCAAAACCTAGCCCTATTTGCCACTTGTCAACAGGGTGACCAACACTGTTGGTGATAAGACTAGTGTGGCCGCCTGCCACATGTCGTTTGGAGAGCTACCAAAATCTTTTAAAGATTATGTCTCCTTCTGAAGGTAGATGACGAAGCCGATCATGAGCCAAGGCGGCTATGGCATGCATGCTCGTTGAGGGAGCCGCGCTGGAGGCTTGGAGGCTTATGGAGCCATATAAATGAAGCTTGGTATGTAGGAGTCCTTGGCATGGCTGGAAGGCCGCCAAGTCGAGATGCGGCTGTGAGACAGGTATGCGGATGCAGGAGCACTGCCAGACGTTGGGCTGCTAGCGGTGAGGTTGAGGCTACGGTCGAAAGTCACTCGCAGCAGTAGATCCTGCTCATCAGAGGGATGACTAAGGCCGCTGACCTTCGATCATTGCTTGCAAAAGTTCTGTGAAACCACCACTTGCAAGCATATCGCAACAGCCAATCGATGGACCAGGGAGCCGCTTGGTTTGCTTGCACTATTTGGATATGTAAGAGAAGGCGGTCATTGAGCTCATAGATGGCGCATAGCTTGTGTTGTTGGAGCGGCCCACGTAGCAGGCAGAGAACCTTACTAGGTTGTTGCTAGAATCTTGGTTCTCAGTGACAGCCTTCTACAACTCAGCCTTCCGAACTGCAACTACAAGCAAGGGTACCTCTCCAAATAGCTTGCTGCTCCGGCTCATTCCAGGAGATCGTAGACGTAGTTGGTGATTTGTTGCAGCCTGAAGGCATTGCTTGGAAGCTTAGTTTAGTCCCTCTCTCTCTCCTTCAAAGTAGTATAGGAGAGTAGAGATCTCTCTCTCACAAAGATTTCTCTTGAGTCGTTGTAGATAGAGCTTCCTGAAGTTTTGTAGCTCAGTCATGGTATCAGAGCATGGTTCTGCCTTCCGCTGAGGCACCATTCTTGTCAGAGATTGAGAGATTGAGAGATTGAGTGTTCCATTCACTTCCATAGAGTGAGAGAAAATTCCGTCCATTGGAAGAAGATTTTCGTCCATGCATTTTTCATTCTTTGTGAGAGAACTTCATCTATTCATTCATTTCCTCTTGAGAGGATTTCTATGTGAGAGAGTTCTTTGATTGAAAGCGAGAGAGAGGATCCTATTCGCTCTATGGCTTGCTGAGTGAGTTATAGGGAGTGAGAAAGAGAGAAAGACTTCGAGTCTTCCAAAGAACCTATAGCTAAGGCTTCTACAACATAGGCCTGAGGAGGGGAGAGGAGAAGAGTGGAGATAAGGAGAGAGGGCACAACAAGAGAGCACACCACAAATGACTAACTATATACTAGATTTAGTTGAAAATGTAGAATATATATAAACCCATTTAGGGTTAGGGTTAGGGCATCTAACCCTTTCCTTTATAGCACTCTATAAGGTTAGTGCTATGCACATATAATCAGATGATGGTGCTATGCACACATGATCACATGATGTTGAGCGTGAACTCTCAACAAACGCTTGGTATCTTTGTTGATTGCAGAATTCTTAACTCCGATTGCTTTGGAAGCTTACTCCCAACAGAGAACATCGCGGGCGAACTGACGATCGACAGAGATCACTTTTCTTCAATGGGCTTCTCTGCATCTAGATTTGAACATGCATGCCCCAATATTAAAATCAGAACTTTCAATCGAATACACAATCGTCAAATCAAAGAAAACATACCCTTCATTGAGGACATCGCGTCAGCATCCATTTGAAGCATAATCTTCCCACTAACACGCCTCAGCGTCTCTACAGTTGGCGTTAGAGATAAGAGATCAATATGCAGAACTTGAAACATGAATAAAACGAGGAATTGAATCAAGAATTCAAAAGATTGAAAAGTAGTAACGCAAACCCCTTTTGAAGGAGTTGCTTCCTGTGTCCATGGACACAGGGGAGCCTTCTCGAATAGGAGCAGGTCCTTCTCGTATGTGTTGGTCACCGATTGAATCTCCAACGCCCTCGTATTCAACCATCTATGAATCGAAACACCCACGAAGACACTGCCTCATGATGATTGATCAACGAAGACACCTTTTTCTTTTATAGACGATCCAAACGATAGAAGTCTCCCTGCAGAAAACGTTGCATGCAAAAGAAATCTCCTCCATTAAAGCCAAAATCTTCAATCCTGTCCACTCGCTACATCTCTAACAGCCAAAACATTCAACACAACTTTGTAGTGCCGTTGAAATCCCCATCCACTCCATATCGTGATAGCCCAAACATTGCAAATATAGTGGATGCGCCGACTCAGAATAAACCTCTTCCATGCAAACTTGCCATGTACCTTAATTAAGCCTGCAAACTTAGGCAATCACACCTTCATAGAATCCATTCGACGGCAGGTGACATTGATTGCGTGGAATGAGTCCACCAATCACGTAATTGTGCACCCCAAAAAATACCCAAATTTTATTTTTCCCATCTCCCAAACGAAGCCTTCACCAAGGCCTACCCATGGATGGCAGGCCAAAAAAGTAGTACTTGGTGATTTTAACATTGACATGAACATAACAACATCAAATTCCACAAAGCTTAAAAACCTTATGAATAATTACAATTTCCAAATGCATATCAATGTACCAACAACAATTTACAATAGCACGTTAGATCACATTTGGACAAACGTACCTAAAGACGAGGGACGTACTTCACTTACTGGACAGACCACTCCATTACATATCTATTCGCATAGCAAATGAATAACCAATCCAAATTCCAAGGTCCACGTGGAGGGCGGATGTGGCAATGACACCTTGTTGTGGATAGGAGATGTATTTTGTAAAGTCCACAAAAACTGGAGAGGAGATGAGATGGTCATTTCAACCGTATAAATGGAGTGTGCGAGTGAGCGAGAGAGAGAGAGAGAGTGAGTAGCTATGGCTACTAGTACTCTTGTAACCCCGTGCTTTTCTTCGTTGTCGTCTTGTACGTTGGCTGCTTGCTCACTCCGCCCTCGCCCTCTGCCTCGCCACTCCTCCCTTTCCTGCCCCCCTCCTCGCTTCCCTTCCCTCCGCCTTCGCTGCCCCTCTGCTTCCGCCTCCCCTCCCTCTCTCCCCGATGCTCTCTTCTTCGATTGCGATGGCGTCTTGGTAGACACCGAGCGAGACGGCCATCGCGTCTCTTTCAACGACACTTTCGCCGAAGTACGTACTTTCGATTGTCCTTCTGTTTTCTTGCCGGTGCACTTCCTTTACAAACGGTGATCCCCCCACAATTCGTGATGCTGCTCGCGGTTTGTACAGAAAGGGCTGAACGTTACTTGGGACGTTGATCTTTACGGCGAATTGTTGAAAATCGGCGGTGGCAAGGAGCGGTATGCACGCCTGCTATCCACGTTGAGCGATGAATTTCGAAACTATTACCGTCATTGCAGATGTCAGCTTTAACGCGGAGATTGTGTTTAGCATCTCAATGTATGTCCTTTCGGCGTGATTCAAATGGCTGAGCTCAGTGGGGATTTCATTGCGCGCACTGTTGTAACGCAAAATATCTCTTTGGCCTGCAGGATAACAGCCTATTTTAACAAGGTAGGATGGCCTTCTGTTGCTCCCACGGGCGAACAGGAAAGGAAGGACTTCGTTGCTTCTCTACATAAACGGAAAACAGCGCTCTTCATGGAGCTTATACAAAAGAGATCCCTACCGCTTCGGCCTGGCGTTGCGAGGTCAGCCCCTTATAACCGTGAGTACTACCGTCTTCTACATGGAATGACAATCTAAACGCAATAAAATTGAAGCAAAATTCAAGGATACTAGTTTGTTGACTTGGCGTTCAAATCCTTGTGAAAAGCACCTGTGAAATGAAGTTGCCGAGTCCATCCATGTAATTTCTTCTACCTTGAGGTTAGAACTTGCAGTGGTGTTCTCTGGCTCGATAAGCTTGTTTCATTACATCTTTAGATGTGGGTAGCGAGGTTGAATATTGAAGGATCGAATAAAGTACAGTTCTTGCGAACTTTCTTATCCTCACCTTGCTTGAGCCTTGTTCAAAGACCTGTTAGGGGAGATCTCAAATGATTATTGTTTGACGTTTGGATTCTCAACGGACATAATGTAATAGTTTCTGACGGGATGCATTGGGCATTTCTTTCTTGTGATAATAGAAGTCCGTATCCAGGGAGACTGCATTTTTGTTGACACAGCTAGGGTTAAGTGTATGTACTGCGTCCATGTTTTCCTATGTACTTCTCTAGCGCTATTATCTGCATTGATTTTTGTAAGTTTGCTTGTCCTATGGGTTGATCTTAAGCTATGATCCTGATTTTGTTTGATTGGGCTGAGGTATTACTGTTCTTGCCTATTATCGACAGTTTTTTGTTTGAAACTGCAGGTTGGTAGATGAGGCTTTATCTAAGGGGGTGAAGGTTGCTGTATGCAGTACGTCGAATGAGATGGCAGTATGGAAGCTTAATCTTTTTGTCCACCTGAAGTAAATGTTATATGTATTTTGTTATGAAATGAGGACTCTTTCAGCCGTGACATCTGAACACCAAAAGAAGAGAGAAAAGGAACTATGCATGGATCCATTTGGATATAAAAAGGTGTGAAATTAACCGGAAACTCAGTATGATGACCCTTTATTGTAATGTCTGCTCATGTATGCATGGAAATCTGGATTTTGTTGGATTGGTGTGCATGTATGAGATTATCGTTTTCAGTCTTGTAGGAGACGATCTGGAGGTTAAGGCTGCACCTGATATGGGTGATCATCATTCTTTATGCTCTTTGAGTTTATGTTTATACTATGGCCTACACTCACTGTTGGGCGCTGATGACGTCAGTTGGGATGTCATACTAGCTAGTCCCTGCCATGCGTGGAGGAGTTTATGGTTTTCAACCTTATGAGTGACTATCATGAGATTGAAACTGCACTATGTTGTGTTTTTACAGGATGGGTTTGGGCATGTTCCTGGATTCATCTAGATATATTCTTTATGCTCTTAGAGCTAGACAGCAGCGAGCCCACCCAGATATGCCAGGCCTAGTTGGCTTCATTGCATAGTCGCTTCTAATTTAATCTTGTCATCACGAAGCTCCATCAACAATCTTATGACTGAATTTAATGCTAGGAGAATGCCCTCCCGTTGCTGACACTTGTCTCCATGATAATCTTATACGCTCTTCAAAAATGGTGTAAATAATATCAAACTGATTTCTTAAGTATCACCAATCAAATATCTTAGCCCAGCTAAGGAAGTACAACAGAAATATTAGTGTTTTCTGTTGGTCTGGAGTTGCCAGGGACGTGGGATGCTAAACTAGCAAGAAGGGGCTAGAGGAGAGGAGAGAGGGAGAGAGAGAGAGAGATGGAGAGAGATGATTTGAAATGGTTGTATTAAAGTCCTCTTGAAAGTTCATATTGAGATCAACAACAAGAGAAAACACGCATTAGGCTGCAACTGTCTCCCCCCCTCTTCTCTACCTCCCTAAAATATTTTTTACATAGCTGATGGTACCATATATGCAAGCCCTGCCTTGTGAATAGAAGAAGAATTGAGTCATGGCTGAGCAAGCATAGGGAAAGTAAACCCAGTCTTAGAAGAAGTATTGAGTCACTGCGAGAGAAACAAGAACAAAGTAAACCCAGTCTCTATACTTGTTACACCCATACAGTCCTCTCTCTCTCTCTCTCTCTCTCTCTCTCTCTCTCTCTCCCCCCCCCCCTGCTGACAACAGAGGCAACATGAAAATTCTGTTAGAGCAGCCAGCTACAAAGCTAGGGAGTTACCTAAAAGAAGTTTTAGAACACCACAACAAGATACTTGGACTGCCAGACAAGCTAGCACATCAAGTACTAACTACATAGTAAGTCTATAGTATTTTACTTCACCGATCACTATTTGTTGATAATGATCACCAGTCCCATATATCCTGAAGGGTCTTTAGATTTGTTTCCAAAGACTGTACAACATGCTGTATCGGTGAGCCTCATGGGTGGCCCACACTGCTTCTAAGTCTGATTCAAAAGTGGCTGAGCACCACTCTTTTCTTGCCAGACAGCCACTGGTCCAGATAACCAGTGCAGCAACACCATTCATCTTCTATATATAACTCGCACTTGTGGATGGGATTCTTTTCATTGTAGCAAAGCTGTTTGGTCTTCCTCTTGCTTATGCTTGGGAGGCACACGTGGATCCAAATTTCTCCTTTGCCCCCCCTTGTAGTTGTTTTCATGGAGCTGTAATGTGCAAAGTCTTAATTTTGGAATTTTCAAGATTGTGCTAGGTGCTATCCTTCTATGGCAATGTCAAAATTGTTTGAACTCAGTTTGTTATAATAAAAAGTTAAACTTTAAGTTTGTGTTTCTAGAGGACGAGTTTGGGCATGTTCCTGGATTCATCTAGATATATATAAAGCTGCTGCTTTCTTTTGTAGGTATCCTCAATCGTAACAGGTTTACTTGGACCAGACAGAGCACAATCAATAACTATATTTGCTGGTGACATTGTGCCAAAAAAAAAACCTGATCCGGTGTGTGATATATATCTTTCCGTCGGCTTCTCAGTACCATACTTGCATGAGCATGACTTACAGGATTTTGTGTGTTTTTGAAGCAATCTCAAATCCTCTATCTCAAGTTCATGTTTTTAAAATTTTCAGGCTATTTACCTACTTGCAGCAACTAGCTATTCCGTTGACCCAACAAGGTTTGATGATTTTCTAATTCCTGCCTTAGTCGAGTTCCTCTTGTATGTTAGTGATCATAAACGTGCTTCAATACAAGCCTTTTTTGTGCAAGTTAGAAAATTACCGGTGGAAGAGAAATTGCTGCAATCTGCATATTGCAGCATATTTAAAAATGGTAGACGATCCGCTTTATAATTTGGATACACAGGTCATATCCTGAACACATCGAGCAAGAACATTGATACCCAACTAAAAGTCCTCAAATTTCTTGCGTAGTGCCCACTTAGGGTTTTTCTTTTTGTGCGTATAGAAAAAGTAGCGATGCTCGTTTACACAGCAGAGAGCCATTTAAGCCTCTGCAGTGGCACATTCAGATGGAGCATTAATTGGAATAGAGCTGTTGGTGAGGAAAGGTTACAGGTGTGAAGATATACGGCTAGAAAGTTTGCTGCCTGCTTCTTATTTCCATGTAAATAGGGATGGAATTATCAAGTTCTTGGAATAGACAGCCACTCTTTCAAAGGGCTATACAAAAAGGTTGAGTATACATGAGGTGGGAGCGGCTATACAAAAAGGTTATGGGGAGAACATTGTCAGTCAAGGGTCTAGCATGTGCTATTTTTCCGGTGGGAATTTTCCGTTGCTGTAGTTAAGAGTGATCTATATTTCCCTTGCCGAACATAGAATGGTTGTACCCAAAGTTACCTTTTTCGTGGGTTTTTACCTCGCTTCTTCCAGCATTAAATGCAGATGCCATATTAATAACGGTCTTACTAAGCTGTAAACTCTAACCAAGATGCAATATGGAGATTTTATGGTAAAGTGAAAGAATTGATGCAATGGTTTTTGGTCAGGTGCATAGTGATTGAAGACAGTGCAATTGGCTTGGCAGCAGCTAAAGCCGCAGGGATGAAGTGTATTGTGACAAAAAGCGGGTATCTATATCATTCTTGATCAATCTTGTACAAGTTCAATGATCATGTTAGAAGCAAGGAATCCCTCCAAGAGCTATTGCTCTAGGTTTTAATATACCTGGATTGTGCTTGTTTTTCCAGATATACTGCTGAAGAAGACTTTGAAACAGCTGATGCAGTTTTTGATTGCATAGGAGATCCTCCAAATATGAACTTTAGTATGGATTTTTGCTGCCAGCTTATTGAGGCTGAGGTACACCAAGTTGCAAATTGATGCTGATATAAATACACATGGACTGCCATTATCAACAGGACAGGATCTCTATGGTGGTAAGTAAAGGTCTGGAGCAGAACTTTCCTGTAACGTAACCTCAAAAAATGCATAGGTAGAAGTGGATTATTGGCTTTCTTGCAGCGTAAGTTTTTCCAAGGATTTTGTAATGTTTATAAACCGCTGCAAAGTTGTTCTGACATTATTTGAGGGAGGTGTTGTTTAAAGGCACACACAACATTAAAACTTGATAGAAGTTGAACTAAAAAAGGCAAGCAACTGAGAATAGTAGAAGGCTACTAGCTTGCAAAAGACAGCCAAGTGGAGCTCTCATTTATATAAAGAGAGCAGTTGCATTGTAAAGGGATGCTTGATGAACCAATTGCCATTCCATAATGGAAACTCTGTTCATAACCTCTCTTACTTGCCACAATGGCTCTTGGTTCTGCCATACAAGCTCTCCACCTTCTATGTCAAGATCTTTGGTTATGCTGTAACAAACCATGGTTTAGACCTAGGCAACGGACTTTTGAACATTCATGGAAATTTTTATGAACTATACCACAAATTCGAATGATACCTCATATGGCAAGGAAATATAATTCAAATGATACCTCATATGGCAAGGAAATACTCGCAGCCATGCAATCTCCCAATTGGTAGCAATGTCTATAACTGATCCAATGTACGTGGTTGTTGCATCCTAGTCCAAGGGATTTGGTTGTTGCAACTTGGTCCAAGTTACTTGATTGTTGCACCTTTACCTGTAATCTAACCTCCAAAAGTAATCCATTGACAAACCATGCCACAAGGTCATATAGGATGCTTGCTCTTGTACAAGGTACTTGGTTGTTGCAACTTGGTTCAAGGTACTTGGTTAGTGGATCTTTATATGTAATTTAAGCTCAAATGTAATTCATTGACAAACCATGCTGCATGGTCATATTGGGATGCTTGTTCTTGCTAGAATCTTCATTCTCATGTCATACATACAAATAAATTCACTAAGGAATATTTGCATGTTGGTGGATTCATAATGAATTCTCTATTCAAGAAAGAACTCTTTAATTATTACCATGTCTTGACATGGTTGGACAAAAATAGGTCATACCAACTTGAAGCTTCACCATCCAAGGTAGTGGGGAAATTCTAATCCTGTCCCTATTCCTTGCATGACTCAACTCTCACACCTATTCACCTAATAGTTGTCACCTAAGGCTCTACTAATTCTAAACATTCTACAACCTTGCATTGAGCTTTGAGTTGCATCGAACTTTTTGCGTCAGATTTTAATTTTGTGTTTCGATTGTCTAGGCATTTGGAGTTTGCATTGGATTAACAAGAGTTGGAAAATTTGAGCGATTCGTTGAAAATTTTCATTGTCGAATAATTAAACCAATTAGCCTAAGCTAAAACCACTAATGTATATTAGCATGAAGGTGGGTTGTGGAGATCACATAAGAGAGGATTTGACGACGGGATGAAATGCAGTGTGCCAATTAGGAATTCAGTGAAGGGATTTGCTATAGTCTTCCTCTTCCTCCTCACCCTCCTCCTCCACAATCAAGCTTCTAGTTCTCACCTTCACCATCACCTTCGTCAATCAATCCTCTGCCTCCTCCTGGTGCAATTTCCCGGTCCATGGCTCTCTCTCCTACTTCTGTTGCTATTGCTATTCGCTATTTGCTATTCGCCCTAGTTAATCACCTGATTCTCCTCCCTCTTGCTCATACTTGGCCCATGACCTTACCTCTTCTTGCCTCCCCTTCATTGCCATTGCTTGCTCCTTGTGGAGCTCTTGAAGCCTTGCACGCATTTTCAACAGCAATAGCATTGCCCAATCCTCACATGTGTTTCAATAGCAATGGCGAAGGGCAATCGAGATCAACATCGCTCAGGAGGTGATCAACAAGGGTACCATTTCCATGGCGGTTCACAGACAATTCTACAACAGTCGCTCCAAGGACACGTGGCTCCTATTGCCTACCCCCATTTCCCTCTTCATCCCATCCCCATGAGCTAGTACCATTTTTCACCAACAGGTGGTCCCTATTCACATGGACATCAAGATTCTAAAATCCAATGAAAATAGCATAATCAATGGCAATAGCTTGACACTCATTGATGCATCATTCTATTCAATCCTGTGTTGATTAGAGATGTAATGTCATCTTCCCTCAACTTGATCAATTCATTACATCTACTCTCATTATCATTCACTTTTCCAACGAAAGCTTCTAGTTGTTTCTCTTTGTACTCTTCTCTCCATGGAGAATCATCAAACACATCACACTACTACAATTCATCCTCATTTTGAAAAAAAAAATCAACATAAATTGACTTAGAATTTTTTTTCTAGATTCTAAATTAGCGCATCGAAATAAACGTTAAAAAGAAGGCTTGAAATAGAATTACAAAAACTAGTGTTGAATTAAACATTAGAATTAACATCACATTACAAAAATTTTGGACTCAAAAAGGGGCCCTTTGGAGAATTACTAAAATTTTAGACGCTTGGATAAGAGAATATGGTATCCATGAAGGAGATTATGCCATGGGGACTTCTTTGTAATAGAGACTTCCCAAAATCTAGGAAAAATTTTAAACTCTTTTCAAAATACCCTAAGAAACGTCATTGGTGGTTCACAATAAAAAATTATCTTTGACAGGCCTGCCTTGACCATGTCAGCCCTCCTTGTTTTTCTCCCACGGCAAACTATCCCCTAGCTAAAACTATGCTCATGTTTTCCATTTGGCCCAAACTTTGACATCCTAACTAGCTCTCCCCCTATTCTCTCTCTTCCAAAACGTTTCAAACATTCATTCCCGTCACTTTCTAGCAGCTGGTTTCAAAATATCTTCTTTCCACTCTTACTTAGTCATTCTCTCTTCTCTTTGCTCACGTTTTTCTTCCACATTCAAAAATCTCTCAGAGAAACTTTTGTCAAAGCTCTGTTCATCCCTCTTCTCTTCCATTCATTCTCTACTTATTTCATTCTCTTAGAAACCAAAGTTGCAACCCTAAATCTGCTTGGAAGGAGTGAAAAACGGATGTTTTCTCATTTTTGGTTCTTTCCTCACCTTTTTGGAGTATAGAGAGTCACCTCTTAAAGTTGCGACCTAAATCTGCTTGGAAGAAGTGAGAAAAGCGGGTGTTCTATCATTTTCGGCTCTTTCTCTACCTTTTTGGAGTATATAGAGTCAACTCTAGAAGAAGGAATATATACTTTCTAGGTAATGAAGTGATTTCGTCTTGAAAGTTTTGTTTGTATTAAGTAGATACGTTTTTGTATCACACTTTGTCTATATGTTTGTTACAAGAGAGAGGGAAGAGGGAGAGATTGAGGTAGATGATATATAAAACTACAAGACGATTTTTGACTTTTTTTTCTTCACTGGTATAGGAGCGATAAATAAAGGGAAAGAGAGAGAGAGAGAGAGAGAGAGAGAGAGAGAGAGATTATTTTGAACTGCTATGTTGTTTTCTATTTGAGGGGATGAGTGAGGGAGAGAGACATAAAATAGTAGTTTTTTTCTTCATTAGTATAGGAGGGATAGATATAGGAAGGGAAAGAGAGAGAGAGAGAGAGAGAGAGAGAGAGAGAGAGAGATTATATTTGAAACTGTTGTGTTTTTTTATCTGTTTGAGGGGATGAGTGAGAGAGAGAGAGATAGAAAATAGTCGTTTTCTTATTTGCTAGTATAGGAGGGGTAGATAGAGGAAGGGAAAAGAGAGACAGAGATTATATTTCGAACTGCTATGTTTTCTTTTGTTGAGGGGATGATTGAGGGAGAGAGACAGAGATTGTATTTCAAACTGCTAGGTTTTAGAAGTAATTGAGAAAGAAGGAAGAAAAAGAGATCCTAATCGATAATATTTTCTTTGTGGAGAAACAGAGCAGGAAGAGAGCATATCGTAACTAAGTATTTCAAAAAATTTTGATGTTTGTTTGTGTGAGGGGTACCTTGGAAGACAGACTGAGAGAGAAGTATTCTATGTTTTTTGTACTAATATTTTGCTTGTTTTTGTGAGAGGTTTAGTTAATTGAGAGAGGGAAGGAGGGGGAGGGATAGAGAGAGAGAGAGAGAGAGAGAGAGAGAGAGACTTGCAAAGAAAGAGAAAGTGAGGGATAGAGAAAGAGAGAATAGAAGACATAAATTTGGAGGGTCTTAGAAGAAGAAAGAGCTAATTTTAATCATATGGTACAGGGGCAGAAACTATGGAAGTAGAAAATGATAGATACAGTAGTTTACAGTCTATTGTATTGAAGAATGTTAAGGATGAGCATGGGGAATGGATTTCTCAGCTCTACAAGAAATATTCTTAGATCACAATGCAACCCACTAATCGTGGGTGCTACAAAGTGGGTCGGAAGGATGCAATGGACATCTCCAAACATTGAAAGGAAAGGATCTTAGATTTTGAAATTTCTCTTGGCAATAACACAGTGACACAAGTATATATACAGCATTTCTTTACCCATGCAAACATATATGTGCATCCGAATGCAGAACTTCCATATTGTAGGCCCAATTGTAAGTTTTTCAAAGTGTACTAGTACAGTATTTGCATTTATTTGGAAACGTTGACACTACTGTCTTATGCCTTGTATTTGTTTTATAAACTTATATCCATCTACTTACAAAGAGTGGGAGCCTACAGCATGCGTAACTGGGATGTTGCATGTAGGGACACAAAGCGAGGGAAAGAGATAGAGAGACGAAGAGAGAGCAAGGGAGAGGAGGGGAGCAAGAGAGAGAGAGAGAGAGAGAGAGAGAGAGCAATGAGGGACGTAAAGGAAGGGAAAGAAAGAAAGATATATCAACATCCTCGGAAAGCCTTGTGGGTCTATGAGAGAGAGAGAGAGAGAGGGAGATAGCTAAGGGCAACGAGAGAGAGAGAGAGAGAGAGAGAGAGAGAGAGAGAGAGGAAGAGAGGAAGAGAGAGGAGAGGGAGATAGCTAAGGGGGGAGAGAGAGAGAGAGAGAGAGAGAGAGAGAGAGAGAGATTCCAAAGAAAAAACAATAAATATAAAAATATTGTAATTAAGAGCATTTTAAAGGGCAATGCTCATTTATAAAGTACAGTTCTAAGGTCATTTTCACATTTTTCAGTTTCCCAATCTTAAGTAACCTTGCATTCCACAGCCTCCTCTTTCGTCTTCTCGAGCATCCTCCTACACTCATGGCTTCCCCTAGAGAGGCTTTTGACTAGTGGATTTCATCCATTGATTCCCATGCCTCTGCAGATCAGGTTTATCCTATCTTCTACAAGGCATTCCATCTTGAGTCACACTTGAGAGCTCTCCTTCCTGCTGATAATCCCTCTCTTCAATTTTTTGATAGACTTCTCCATGGGCAACCTATCGCGATTGCTAGCTCCCCTCACCAATGGGTTTCATTGGATATTTTGAGCTCTTTTGACCAGAATGCTAACTTCAAGAAGACATTAGGTAGGGCCATGGATAATGTCCCTATCTCTCTTCGTGAGTACGCTATTCCCATTGGGGATGATTCATCTTCCCAATTCATTTGATCGAGAGAGATGCAACCCTTACCGTTCTCCTTGTGACTAGCAAGTTTGATGAGGATGTTGGCGAGCAGCTCGAGGGTCCTGCATCCACAAGTGGTGGAGGACGTCCATCAACAAGTGGTGGAGGAGATGACCTAAACCTAGACTTGGATCTTGAAGAGCATACTATTAGCCTAGCTGAGGAGCAAGTTGAAAGCGAGGTCATCTTATCTTCATATCCAACTCGTGCATATCCATCCTCTACCTATAATCCAAATGAGGTAGCAACCAAGCCACACCTTACTTCGGTTGATCCAATTAGGATTGAGGGTGAGGAATACCTTTGACAAAAGATGAAGAGGGGAGAGGAGAAGAGTGGAGATGAGGAGAGAGAGCACAGCTAGAGATCACACCACAAATAACTAACTGTTGTAGACTAGATTTAGTTGAAAAAATAGAATATATACAAACCCATTTAGGGTTGGGGTTAGGGATCCAACCCTCTCCTTTATAGTACTCTATAAGGTTAGTGCTATGCACATATGATCACATGATGGTGCTATGCACACATGATCACATGATGTTGAGCATGAACTCTCAACACCTTCCCTCAAGATCAACATCATGAAGTAGGCCTTCCCTCAAGATGATAATTCTGGGGAATCAAAGAAGGACTGAGCATTACATTTTATCACACCCCTTTAAGGGGAATGTCCTTCCTCTACATCAAACCAAGAGCTAGTCGGTGTTTCTCGAATAGCTCTTTACCAAGTGGTTTGGTAAAGATGTCTGCAACATTCTCTTTGCTATCACAATGTTGTAGTGTGATGTCACCAAGTAACACTCTTTCTCTGATGAAGTGCTCTCTGACATCAATGTGCTTTGTCCTGGAGTGATATATTAGATTCTTGGCCAATGCTTGAGCCGATTGATTATCACAGTATATTGTTATTGGCTTTGACTCATCAAAGTAATCTGTTTCTGACAATAGTCTTCTGAGCCATATAGCCTCACATGCACCTGTAGTGAGTGCTCTATATTATGCTTCAGTCGAAGATAAAGAAATAGTTGGTTGTTTGTTTGACCATGATATAGCACCTTGACCAAGGAAAAATGCATATCCCTGTGTCGATCTACTGGTCTCATGATCTCCGGCATAGTCACTGTCATAGTATCCATGCAACCATGGATGACTTCCTCTATATTCTATCCCAAACTGTCTTGTACCTCTGATGTATCTCAAGACTCTTTTGGTTGCATTCCAGTGAGACTATTTTCGATTTGCCATAAACTATGCTAGTGAGCTTACTGCATAACAAATATCTGGCCGTGTCATTGTCAGATATATAAGAGATCCGATGAGTTGCCTGTAGTATCTGTCAATGACTATAGGCTTTTCTGAATCTTTAGTAAGTTTCAAACTCTGTTCCATCGGAGTGGCTGCAATCTTGCAATCTGCCATATGAAACTTCTTCAAGAGATTGTCAACATACTTGAGTTGACTCATGAATGTGCTATCTAAATCTCTCCAAAACTCAATTCCAAGACAATAGTGCATAAGTCCAAGATCTTTCATGTCGAACTCTGCAGATAAGTCTTGTTTTAGTTTTCTGATGAAGCTGTCCTTGCTTCCTGTCACAATCAGATCATCTATGTACAAAAGTGCAATACTAATGTCTTCCCCTTAAACTTTGTAGTAGAGAGTATGATCTGCATTGGATTTCATGTATCCCAAATTAGCAAAATACTTGTCAATTCTACTGTACCATCTTTTGGGTGCTTGCTTTAAGCTGTAGAGACTTTTCTTGAGATAGCAAACCTTATTCTCCTTTCCTGGTTTAACATAACCTGCTGGTTGTTGCATGTAGACTTCCTCGTCTAGGTAACCATTGAGAAATGCATTCTTGACATTGAGTTGGTACACATTCCATCTGCTGAGTGTCACTAGGGATATCAAGGGCCATATGGAATCCATCTTTGCTACTGGAGCATAAGTCTCATCATAGTCTTGACCATGTTGCTATGCAAATCCTTTTGCAACTAGTCTGGCTTTGTATCTTTTTTCCATCTGGATTGTACTTCACTTTGTATACCCATTTGTTTGCTATGGCCTTCTTTCCTAGTGGAAGGTTGCATAATTCCCAAGTATTATTCTTATACAAAGCATCCATTTCTTCAATCATAGCAATTTGCCATTCTGGCTTGTCTACTGCATCCTCCAAGTACACTGGCTCTTCTGTAACCATGATGGTAGTCATAAGAGCATAATTGGTGGTTTCCACCTGAATTGCTTTGCCTTTCTGAGCATATGTCAATCTGGCTGGTGGTCTACTTTCCCTAGTAGACCATCTGAGCTGTTGTGCCTCTGCTTGGGGTGTTGTTGGCAATTCTTGCTCTTCTTTATCAACCTGTTCTGTAGATGATTGTGAAGTCGATGCTTCTATCTCCTATGTAGGTGAGGTTTTCCATTTTGATTCCTCATCAAAGATTACATCTCTGGAGATAATGACCTTGTGGTTGATGGGATCATACAACTTGTATGCTTTGCTTTCTTCACTGTAGCCAACCATGATGCATTTGCGTGACTTCGCATCCAATTTTCTGCGAGATGATCATCATGTATGTGGGCATATGCTATGCAACCAAATATGTGAAGATGCCCAATGTGTGGCTTGTGTCCAGTGAGTGCTTCATAAGGAGTCATACCTTGTATCGGTTCGGTAGGAAGCCGATTAAGCAAATAGTTTGCAGTAGCTATTGCTTTTACCCAATACTAATTCGGAAGATGCTTTTCACTAAGCATTGCTCTAGCACTATCTGCTAAAGTCCCATTCTTCCTTTCAGCTCTTGCATTCTGCTAAGGAGTATCTGCACATGTGAATTGTCTTTGAATGCCGTGATTTCTACAAAAGTTCATGAATGCTGAAGACATGTATTCACCTCCTCTGTCTAATCTTATGACTTTGATCTTTCTGCCTGTCTGGTTTTCTACCATGGCTTTGAATTCTTAAAATCTGGAAAACAGTTCAGATTTCTCTTTCAGAAAGTAGACCCAACAATATCTGCTGTAGTCATCGATGAAAGTCAAGTAGTAAAGTGAACGATTGATGCTGACGGTCTGGGCATAACCCCATACACCTGCATGAATTAAATCAAGAATACCTCATGCACGAGAGGTACTTCTGCCAAAGTTGGTTCGCTTTTGTTTACTGAAGCAACATGCTTCACAATCTTTTCCAAGAAACTGTAGCTTCGGAATCCCAATTGCCATATTCTGATTCCTGAGATCTAACAAGTACTTGAAGTTGACATGACCATATCTCTTGTGCCATTTTGCAGATAGTGGCATCTGTTGTGGTTGAGCTGACATAGAATGCTTATCTGGTACTGCAGCTAGCATTCTGTATAAGTGTCCTTCCTTGACACCTTTTGCTACTAGTAGCTGACATCTTTTGGATTTATCTCTGATAGTGCATTCATCACCGTCGAAGATGACTCGATAATTGTGTTTTGTCATTTCACCTACTGAGACAAAAGGTTCTTGCTGAGCTTTGGAACATAGAGCACATCTTTCACTAATCCTTTCGTACCAGTGAAATTATTCATAGGGATAACACCTGTCCCTTGAACCGGATTCGGTGTATTGTCTATGCTGTGTAGATGACATTTTTTTGACCTTCTAATGGCTTCATTCATGTGAACCATTCCTGATGATTTGTCATGTGAGATGATGCACCGGTGTTGATATACCAAGGATCCTATTCCACTTGGTCGACTTGATAGCTGAAATCCTCTTTGGGATTGAAATCAATGTCTGGGTACACTGTATTAGTCTAATGCATTTCCTTGCTTGCAAGAAACATATTTCCATGTTCAATTGCAAAATGACTATGACTAGAATGTCCACCACGATGACTTCCTCTATCGCAGAAATTCCCTCGATTACTACTGGATTGATTGCCTTGGTCGTACTGCTTCTTGCGGCAATCTCTTTCATAGTGTCCAAACTTGTCCCAAACTTGTGACAGTAATTGCGCTGGATGTTTAACATGTTGGTGGATGCATTCCCTCGTCCTTCAAATCTTCCTCGGTTGGAATGATCTCCTCTTTGCTGATTTTGATGTTGTTGAGGATGATGCTGATGCTAACTTTGATTTTGTTGCTGATGATGACTTATCTGATATGATCTACCTCTGCCTCTGCCTCTGCCTCTGCCTCTGCTTCTGTCTAAATCTATGAATGCCTGATCATTAGAATGACCTTTTTGTGCTTGGATGTCCTGACTCCTGAGTTCTTCACCAAGTAGGACTGACTAAAGTTATTCCAGTGTGAGAATTTGTCGTTGGATGGCAATACTCTAGACTAGATTCTCGTATCCCTCTCCTAGTCCATTCAGGATTACTTGGACCATTTTTATGGGGTTCATAGTCTCTCCTGCTGCCTGCTGCAAGTTGATTATTGTAGTCTTTTATGTGGAGTACATAAGCATGATCGGTTTCACTGCTGTTGCAAAAAATCTGGTTGATTTGGTTTCTCAGGGTGAGAATCTTGGATGTGTTCTTGGACTCGTAGAGAGCTGCGAACATATCCCATGCTTCTTTCGATGTCTTAACTATGTTGAGCTGTCCTAGCATGACATCTTGCACATTCTGCTTGATCAAATGATAGGCGTACTTGTCTTTCTTATCCCATTCTGCCTGAGCTCGGGCAATGGCAGGATCTGCTACAGGTGCGAAAAGTGTTTGTGTAGCTGTAGATCCCGTTGTAGATCTCGTTGCTGGTGCTGTGACAACAGATGAAGTAGAGCTACTGGTGGTTGGATCGCCCAATGGTCTAAGTGTAGACCCATCGACATACTCCCATTTGTCCTAAAGTACAAGAATGGTCTCTATTCAATATTTCCATGTACCATAATTGGAGTTGTCTAACTTAGCAGATGCCTCCAGATTGAGGTTGCTAGTCGTAGACATGGTGCAAAAAATGTACTCAAAAGTGTCGTGAAAATCTCTGTATGAATCAACTGCAAATACACTCATTGTGTCAAGTGAAATTTATGAACTGTCGATGAAGATAGAACTACAATATATAAAATCTGATCTGTATTTTACAAGGCTTGTGGCAATGATGCCGGGAATAGCCAAGAGGCTTTACAAGGCTGAAATGATGTGCACAATGCCGTGAAATAGCCATGTAGGCTTTACAATGGTGGCATGTGTGTGTGAAATCAAATGCTATTTGCCCACTAAAACAATCTGCAATGCCTCTGTACTCTCTGATATCTGCTCACTGAACTGATGAATGTAAGGTTTCAGGTAATGTAATGATGTGAAACCGTATGTGAGCATATGGACTGACTCCTAGTAGGTACTAGTCGGGAATTTCGGGCATGGCTTAGATTGGTAACTTGGGGAAATTCAAAGCGTGCCCTCTATGGCGATCTGGTCTACTCTAATCTAGATCTATACCAACCGTTGATTGATAAAAGAAGAGCAAATAATTCCTTTTCTTTTATTCTTTTTAAGTGTTGGGTCAGAGGCATCGATGTAGAGGCAACTGTGAGTCAAGGAAGTGGTTTTGTCGTGCAGCGAGGCTCAAATGTGACTGTAACTTGTGCCAAAATTTGTGCGTGATGTGACGAGCATGTAGAGCATGAAAAAATGGGCGACTTTCCTTTTTGGAGTGCCCTCAAATTCTTCTGGGATCAAGAGATACGACTTAATCTAGGTGGAGGGGCAAAAGGAGTGAAAATGGTGCTCAATGATGATGTGTCACTGTGGGTCACATGCAGTGATGATGTGGCATTGTGCTTACCAAGAGGTGTGCCAGTGGAGCCATCTGTTGAGGTGGCAAGAGTGGTCACATACAGTGACTGTGGAGCACTGTGTGTGCCTGCAGAGGTTAGAGCTGACTGGACAACTGAGGTGGCACTATTAAGGTGGCACAAATGATGATGTCAATAGATGACGTAGCAATAATGATGTGGCAATGATGATGTGGCACTGATGATGTGGAAGTGATGAGCTGGCAGGGTCACGTGGCTTGCTGACGTGTCTATGATGATGTGGCAGTAGTGATGAGCTGGCATGGTGATGTGGCCTGCTGACATGGCAAACGTTAACTGGTCAACGTGTTGATGTGGTAGTTGATTGGTCAATGATGACATGGTAGCCTCATGGGGTTGCTGATGTGGCCTGAGTGACGTGTTAGATAAGCTTACATGGCACTTGCTGATGTGGCAGATAGAGTGCCATGTGGTTGGTCCTTGACCAAGCCCTAAGGTGTGGTTGAGTGACCTTGGGGATAAGACGAAGGCCATGTGTCCCTTAGAGGACATGCCACATGTTGCAGTGAGGCTAACAAAATCTATGGATACTAACAAATTTTGTGGGAGATTCTGGTGATTCCGTTCGTCCGTGAGCTAGCTTCCGTGGGCATTTGGAGCGTGGCATCGATGGATATTCGCTGGCGCTTCCTTGATGGAAGATCTGAGTTATTGGAGCCTTCAATGGAGCTACAGGTCGTATGGCATAGTCGACTATGAGTTGTGGAGAGCTGTAAGGAGTCACTGCTTCTAAGCCAAGACGTTCGAGAAGCAGTCTCAGGTGAAAGCTTTGGAGTCGAAGCTGTTTGTTGTTGAGTCGCCAAGGGTTGTAAACGTTTATTTGGATTTGGTGATGGTGATTGGAGCTTTGAGCTTGGCTAATTGTCTGTGTTTTTTTCTGAGAAGATGATGGCTCTGCTTAGAGACGTTGAGTTTGCAGTGTTGGCACTAGGTCGTCGTGTGCAGCCCACAATTGGAGCCCGTAGATAGTTCGTTGGTAGTGTCAGACTAGAAGACAAGCCGTAGGTGCATGCTCCCATGGACAAAGTCTAAGGGAAAGAGGCCTCTGGATATCCTAAGGCACGAGCTCCACAAAGCAGTTTAGGATAATACACCTAGGAGCGCATTTTTTTATGGTTGTGCATAACACTAGGGGGAAAACGGTGTGTAATGCATGATCGACCCTAAAAATCATATCCAATGGGCACAGTAATTTGCATCTGCATCAAAATAGGTGGTATTGAGTTGTATGCAAAAGGTGTGCACCCATCCGAGAAGTACTTGTTCGGATAACACACCTAAGAGCATGTTTCTTGACGGATGTGCATCACAGTGAGGCAAAAATGGTGTTTAATGCTTGATTGACAATGCAAAGAATATCCAATGGCCATAATACTTTGCACGCACCTCATAAGTACTTGTTTGGATAACACACCTTGGAGCACGTTTTTTTACGGTTGTGCATAACACTAGGGGAAAAGCGCTGTATAAAGGCAATAATACTTTTCACGCACCTCAACCTAGGTGGTATTGACTTGCATGCAAAGTAGTGTGCCCATCCCATAAGTACTTGTAGAAAAATTGCATTACAATAATATTCATCATTTTTTAAGCTTTTTAAGGTCCAATTTTGAAATTGGGTGCACGTGCTATACGAGGTTTTTACATAGTGGCCCCCCCGAGGTGCCTTTGTTGCCTACTTATGACATTCAAAATATGAAGCATTGATTAGTTTACTGTCATGAGTTTTTGGAGGGTTCCATGTAGAGAGGTGATGGCTACTAGTCGACCATCGTAGCAGCTATCTGTTGCTTGTCTCGTGACTGGAGGCTAGGCAAGTAACATGTGTTGGAGCTGTGAAGCGGGCGTGGAGTTGTTTTGTGGGAGGGTTGATAGGCTATGGCAGTCGCCCCCCCTTAGCAAAAGGTCCTTAGAGCTGAATGGGTCACTACCTACTATGGTAGTTGTAGCTAATGGAGCCAAGCGCTACACATTGGAGGCAGCTCGTAAGTTGTTGTAAACCTGAGGTAGAGCAGCTATGCTAAGTCTTAGTCGGTGAAGAGATGCCAGTCATTGTAGAAGAGCCGCTATGCTTGTTGGAGATAAGATTTTGCATCTTGTGTCTTAGATACAATGCCGTATGCAGTTGAGTGATTTGTTGGGCTGAGAGGCCTACTTGTTCTTTCTCACCCAAGCTCTTGTAACATTTGTTGCTCACAAGAGTTGAGATCTTTTCTCTCTTAGAGAACAAGAACAGAGAGATTTCTCTAAATAAGAATACCTCTATCTCACAAGAAGCTCTCAATGAAAACTTTGCTCCCTCATGAACTCTCTCTCACACACATAATCTCTCAAAGAACTCTTGATGGAGATGCACAAAACTCTCTATCTCACATGGACGAAAATTCTATCACTTAATGAAAGTGAAAGAATGAACACAAGATCGCTCAAGAACTCTCAATTGCTCAATCTCTCACTCTCTCGTACGGATTACAATGCCTCAATGGAAGGCAAGGGAGCTCGGATACCATGACAAAATATGAAGAGGGGAGAGGAGAAGAGTGGAGATGAGGAGAGAGGGCACAGCTAGAGAGCACACCACAAATGACTAACTGTACACTAGATTTAGTTGAAAAAATAGAATATATACAAATCCATTTAGGGTTAGGGTTAGGGGATCCAACCCTTTCCTTTATAGCACTCTATAAGGTTAGTGCTATGCACATATGATCACATGATGGTGCTATGCACACGTGATCACATGAAGTTGAGCATGAACTCTCAAAAACCTTACCCTATTGGAAGTGATGGAAGAAACCAAATCTCCAAGAGGACGAGGTGCTATGTCAGCTCTCGAATGACACTTTTGATGATGTCATTGACTTTGATGCTCAAGCCAATCCAATAATTGATGAGATTGCATGCTTTGATGACTCAAGCCTCATCAATTTGGAGGCAAAATCCAACTAACACAGAAGGCAATCGAGGATGCCGCACTAGAGTACAACATGTCTAATGAGCAGTTCATGAATTTGCAGAGGGAATTGTTTGGGGACAGAGATGAAGAAGCTGGCACCTCAAGCCAACATGAAGTTGAAGACCAGACACTGTAGTTAGCTGGCACACTCCATGATGAGGCAGAAAAGGTATGTAGCTTTGCCAACTTCATCATGTGATTCAAAATCATCAGTATAATTCTAGGTTCCCATTCGCTGGTCTGGGTAAGAGAGGAAATGGGCCAAAACCCCATACTATCTCTGAAGAGGCAATAGAAATGCCCTCGGATCTCATAGTAAATAGGACACTTGAATATGAAATGCTCCTATGTCTCAACCTCCTACATGTCACACAGTGTGCATATGTGCATCTCCCTAGGTAACCACTCTGCTCTGCCGCTCTCAATACAAAGTCCGTGAGAAGAGGCCCGGAACTGCCCAAGAGAGATCCTTAGCGAGTGGGGTAGGTGAATCTGTGTGTATCCTGGTGGATCAATGAAACCCTTTGCTGTGATATGTAAGAAGTGATCTCTATAGAAGCCCAGCTTCACTAGAAGATCACTCAGGCCCAACCAAGTCTGGAATGCGTGTAGCTGTAGTAGATCCTCATGGATAACCTGGTTGACCTCGTGTGATAGGAGGGGAGAGAAAGGGGCATGCATGATGTACTGGAAAGGATCTAGTCCTGCAAACCATCTCTCTGTGTGTGCATATCAACACCTCTGGTCTCCCCCTACTGCAAGTGCCATAGAAGAGGACAATGCTAGCCATGGTATCTTGCTACGCCCAAATGTGTAATCCCCATACTCCCTGACTCGGTATAGATACATAATGACCTAAAATGCAACATCTAGTTGTAATGGGGGTGACCCAAACTCCACCCGAATGATCTAGTGAGGGAGGATGGCTTACCATAGATCATCCGTGATAACATGAGAACCTGTAGCTGCTCCACCCTGGCCGATTCTGTATCCGATAAATCTGGCCCCCAGCATGGACTGCCATACATCCCTGTTGGGTGGACCAAGGAGTCAAAAAGCAACCCTTTTGTCTGTGGATCTTGAAAGTGAGAGCGGAAGCACTGCCTCTCTAGTCTAGCCAATGAAGCATATCCTTTGCTCAGGCATGCATGCATCACGGGTCTCATAGTGAAGATGGGTCTAGAAAAGATGACACCAAGATAAGTGTATGATGAAACTACCTCAACAGGGGACCCATCAAATGCAAAATGCTCATCGCGCATGACGGCTCGAGGTGTATTGAAGACCATAACCTTGGTTTTACCCAAGTTGATCTTCAAATCATGAGACTCACAAAAGGACTGTAGTGCATCAAGGTGTCTCTGGAGCCCCTTTGTCGAGGAAGACACGACAGCCACATTGTCTGCATAAAGCAATATCTAGATTAGCGTGCCCGTGAGAGCAACCTATCGCACCCCTAAATTTTATGGAGGGGCGACATGCGCAACATAGTGGTAGGGAATAAAAAATAGGGTTTAGGGTTTAGAGTAGAAAAATAGGAGGCAGTAAATTTTAAAATACTACGCGACAGTAAATTTTAAAATATGCCTCTGTAGTCAGCCTGCCCCCCCGAGGAAAATACCCTTTGTTCCTAGTACGCGCCATTGGTAGGGAATAAAAAATCGGGTTTAGGGTTTAGAGTAGAAAACCCAAGCAAATTTTATGATTTTAAACCCAAGACATCCTGCCACTGCCACTTACCCCTAAATTTTTGGAAACAATTAGGGTTATGGTTTTGTAATTTAGGAAAAAAAATTAGTTCTAATCAAATTTGCAAAAATAAGGCTCTAGTTGCATGATGTCGGATTTAGGGTTTCCAAGGGGTTTTTGGCTTGAAAATGATGCACATGGTTGCTAGGGTGTTAGTGGCCTCCCAAATTTGATTTAGGGAATGAAAAATAAGATTGAGGGTTTAGGGTACAAAACCCAACCAAATGTTATGATTTTAAACCTAGGACATCCTGCCACTATCACTTGCCTTGCCACTTGCCCCTAACACATGCCCCTACCACTTGCCCCTCCCACTCCATTTGTGTAAATAATTAGGGTTATGGTTTTTTCACAAATAAAAATCATATCTTTAAGAAATCTGATTTGGGAGGCCACTGGGACCCTAGCAACCATGCCCATCAATTTTATGCCAAAAAAACCCCTGCAAGCCCAAAATCCGACATCATGCAACTAGAGCCCAGTTTCTGCAGGGTTTTTTGGGCATAAAATTGATGGGCATGGTTGCTAGGGTCCCAGTGGCCTCCCAAATCATATTTCTTAAAGATATGATTTTTACTTGGAAAAACACTTATTCTTATTAATTCTTGAAAAATGATATTTTATTAATTTATATAATCTTTGAATTTTCATGTAATATGTTGGTTGTAGGATATTTTATGGGTTGATGAGTATACCGGATGCAAGAGTGGAACCAGAAGGTCTTCTGGTGGAGGGATGGCATCGATCGGCCACTACATCAACAGAGTGGCTCAACACATTTTGGTGTTCCATCGACAATTATCGCCAGATGGAAAGATGAACATCATGAAGTTCAAGGTCCTCAGTTGGATGGTGAAGATGAGGCCCATCCGTCCTATTACCAATCGTGTTGTTCTGATTAGGCGTAGTATAGCTTTATTTTTATTCTCGGATACACGATCTAGTCCGCTTCATAGTATTATAGCTATTGCAGGGCTAGCTGGCATTACAGATCCCTTGGCTATAGAGAATGAAATTGTGTAGCCCTCTCTGCTTCAGCAAAGCAAAAAAGGGATCTAAGCCAAGTAAGAAGAAGTGTAGACTAGAGTAGCTTAGGCATTCAAGCTTTGATGATCTTTGTGATACTACTCAATGTAAATAAAGAATACCATTTTCAAATTATTTTCTCTTCCCGTTTACATAAAATTGTTTCCTTTTCTATGTTAAGTAAAATTGAGTATTATTTCCCTTTGCATGTTCTATTAACATTTGATGTTTATTATTTCATTTTGCTTTTGTATACATTGAGAGTGCATGTAAGTAAATTAATAGATTGCACAACAAATACATTGAAAATAAATTTAAGATTGCACATGCAAAGACAATTCTAAAACATACATTTTATTATATTGATACCCGTAGGCAAAGTACAAGGTAGATGCCCATAGGCAGAGTACAAGATAGATGCCTATAGGTAGAGTACAAGGTGGAGCATACAAAGTTCCTAAGTGCCCTTGGGCTTCCTAATATGTACAATAAATTACATGTCTGCAGCGGTCACCGTGACCCTTTTCCTATGGATGGCAGCTAGCTGGGTGTCATCCATGAGGTCTACTAGGTAGGCCTCAGATGCATGCTACAAGGCAAGCAAGGCATCTCTAGAAATACGCCAGGGAGCCTCCACAACACCGTGCCTATAAAACTGAGACATTGGGCTAAGGTTGAGGTCCTACATGACCTCGCGTACCACCCTTGCAAAGCTGGCCATCAGGATGAGTAGATCAATGGACTTCTAAAAGTTTCTAATCTCTCGAAGTGCCACTATAACTAGCTTGAATCTGTATTGCCTCACTGGAGGAGGGCCTCTTTGCCCTTGATGTGGAGGGCCTCTTCCTGGATGTTGAGGGCCTCTTTGACCTGCACTTGGAGCTCGAGCACCTCTCCGCCGTTGGCGTGGACCCTGATTGTCTGTTCTTGCCTTGGTCATCTACTCTGTCCTTTGTTGTTTCTCTTCCACACACTCCTCCTTTGTTCTCTCATAGTCATCCATCTCTATGAGAGGATCTTCTTGTGCCTTCCTTTGTCCCTCTTGCTCTCTGTCTGGCTTCTGGATTGGCAGTTTCTCCCTTCGACGGGGATCATCGGGGAGAGAGGGGGGGGCTATCACTCTCTATTTCTGAGTCTGGAGGTGGGTTTGTGGCTGTGCGAGTCTCCATGGTGCCTTGATCTTGGGCCTGGCCATGGGGGATGGAGAGAGTGTGCAAGAGAAAGGGTGAGGGTGCAAGAGACAGGGTGGAAATCTCAGGGGCAAGTGGGAGGTGGTGTGGGAGTGGAGAGCTCTTTAAACAATGAAATGAAAAGGAGGGCACATTCTCTTATATAGGGACAAAAACCCTAATTTTTTAAAAATACTTGTTTCAATAAAAACCCTAAAAAAAGTAAATTTAGTGCAACCTTGAGCTAAATACTTATAATTAACATCCCATAACACAAAATTTCTCATTTATACTACAAGTCATGTCCATAATACGTTGGCTTTACTCCAAATCACATAACTAAAATAACAAATAAATTCTGAAACTTATGCATGGGCATCCACATTGGAAGAGTCTACACCATCATTTTCATCTGTTTCCACCCATATGCGCCCTTGTCTATGACAGGTTGCATGCCACCTTGCATGATTCTATCTTGCATTCGATGAGTTGTATATTCTTCTTCGATGTTCCGTGTTAACATCTTGCACTGCATGGGACACTAAGGACTCTTTGAATGCTAGTGTTACAGCTGTTCTTATTTTGATACGCCTGTACCACCATTGAACCAATTGAACCATTGGGCTTGACTTAGTTCTACCACCCCCATGTTGGATCACTCTATTATATGCACAAAGTGCTTGCCAATGCAATCTTTCCATGCCCTGAGTGGACCACATCCGATGCTTCCATAATTCCATGCCATGTATGGTGCATGAGCATATAATATGTGCTACCAAATAGAAAAGCAAATCAGTAAATATAGGACCATTCAATATGCACATCTCAATGTCCAAGTTAGAGATTACCATGTACTGTGTGAATTCTTTCCCCAAGCTATCTCCATATTTCGGCTAAAGTCATTCACAGCATTGATGAAACACTGTGCATCATCTTCTTCGAATCTTTTCTTTTGTAGTAAAGGCACCAAGCTATCAACAGCAAACCACACTCGTGCCTTTTCCACACTTTTTTGTCCCTTCCTCCCTCATTCACAACAGGCATTGTGTAACTTTCTCCATACATCAAACTTATTAGCACATTTGAGCTTGTCATTCTTCTCATCTTTTGTAATCTTTACTTGCCCAGAGTGGAGTCCCATATCTGAAAGAACCTTTTCAATTCTTGCAAACAATCATCCTCTCACTCTCTTGTTGGGGCTTCAAGTTATATGCATCAATGATATACAGATGCACCAACTTTTCAATTATTCTCACAATAGCATGAAGCGCACAAATGTGTACTCGCTCAAGAGGAATTTCAAGAATTGGGCTCCATGATGGATCTTTCCTTGGAGCATTCCTATCTGGTGCCTTAGTTTGAGCTATCTCTACAAGTTCAGAGACCCATTGCTTTTGATTCTTTTTACCACCCTTTGGAGGTACTCTTGTTTGCATGCACAGTGGACAAGGATGGCTTGTATTTGCTCCATGTGCCACATTAAAACATACATTTAATAGTCTTGAAGTCAACAGCTAGATGCCATTCTACATGGTAGGATCCATAGCCCTCTACTTTAAGTAGCTCACCATTGTTATGACCTTTGATCACACTTGGGATATCGGTTTCGTCAAAAAACCACCTCAAAATTGAATGTGACTCTTTCAACACCTGCAAAAAAAACTCACATGTTATTTCAAAATATTCTAAGTCTGTTTGTATTATTGCATTAAAATACAAATTTCCATCATACCTCAAAGGCAGCCAACCACCAAATCTCTTGTTCTGATTGCACATTGAATTGTCTTGCATCATCAAGCTCAACTTCAAGGTCCAGTATTCTATTCAACATTGTCAAACTAACTCTTTCCAAATTTTGACCTTTGACCACCTCACTTTCATCAAGCTTTAGTACAATCTTCAGAGTACCATTGCATTCCTCCATAGGCATATCATAAAACTTCACCATGGCTTGTAGAACTCTTTGAACATCCATCACAAAGTTATTATTGACTGTCAATTCCCATTCTTTAGTCTATCCAGCCTTTGTTTTCAAAGTTAGTGTACTACATACATGCTGGGGCTCACCGACTAAATTAAGTACGCCCAAATTGAGTGCATGCCTAGCCTTATCAACATCAGTCGGTTTACGAAGCGAGGCTTTAACTTTTGCTCCCATAGAAAGACATGCTATTTTTAAGCTCTTATATATGAGCCGATATGCCCTTGTAGTTATGCCTACAATATCACAAACTCCCTGTGCACTAGTTGCATTGAAATGCTCCACAACTTTGTTCATTGACTCGGATGTTATCTCTGATTTTAGACTTTTGAATTTTGGATGTTGTATAACAGAATCCAATATATTTTTTGTAAACACTTCACCCATAGCGCCATAGTGTTCATCATGGATAGACATGAGTTCTAAAACACTCCTACGTGCTCTCACTCAACGCTTCCAGTGACCACTTTTCTTGGATAAATCATCCATTGGACACAATTTCCTCTTACGTAGTCTTGGACCCATTGGAGTATCCTTCATAAATGATAATGTTTTTTCTAACTTCTTGATCTCATCCTTCAAAGATGTGTTTTGCATCTATAAGTGAATTGCATTTATAGTGCTCTCTCCAATTGAGCATCTAATGTTTGAACCTTTACCTGTAATTCTTTATTTTTCTTCTCTATGCCATCATATGCAGACATTTGAACACTTGTAGCTTGCATAGATGATACCAATTGTTGATTCCAAGCCTCCAACATTGTGATCCTTTTGTCTCTTTAATTAAGCAAAGATTGATATTGGGTGTGATGGCTACTTGGTCTATGACCAATCAACCTTCGACAATATCCTAACAAACCATTCTCACCCTTACATAGGAACTTTATTAAGCTGGTCAATCCTTGGAATTGAGGAGTCTGACAAGTTTGTGGATCTACTGGATATATTTTCCCTTTTAACCACAAATCCATATGTGCTTTTCCTTGATTTTGAAGAGCTACTAAATCACTTTCACTTGCTAAGGAGGATTCATTCGTCTTTAAAAATGGTGCATCCTCTGTATCTATTTGAAAATGGATATCCACCTTTTTTTAATTCCAAGCAGCTTGCATGATTTCATGCACTTTCCACCTAATATAATATAACATTGACATCAATAAATAATATACAAACATGACATGTTTCAGAAAAGTATCAAACCAAGCAAAAATGAAAACCCCAATTGCATGCAAAATCTAACGATTGAAATCTACAAATTCAAAAAAAATTTTACTTATCATCAAACACTATTAAATGAACTATACCTCACAAGGATCTTTGAAGAAAAAATGTGATCAAACTTGTCCTTTTCAATGGTCCCTCTTGTACTCCAGGATGAGAAAATTGATGGATTTTTCTCCAATACTAACTATATGCTTCCAAATAACTCCAAATCTATTTCTAACCATTTTCTGTAAAAAAAAACTCAATAGTAAGAGTGTATCTTTTAAAACAAAAAAATATTTCTTCCTCTTTAAATCATGTATTAAAATAAAACAACAAAATTACTAAAACAAACTACAAATTAACTGCTTCTTCAAAGTTGCATCATAAAATCTCATTATTTTCATTGTCTTGCATTGTTCTAAATGTTTTCTCACCTGAATCTCCATGCAAGTTGCTCTAATAGACCTGATTTGAGTTGAAAACTAAAAACATTCTAAAACTCCATGAATGAACAGTACCTGATTCTTGGAGCAAGATTCTTTGAAAGAAAACTGTGATCAAACTTGTCCCTCCCAGTGGTCCCAAATGTGTTCCAGGATTGATGAAGTTGATGGTTCTTGCTTTGATGGTTCTTGCTTTAAAACAAATTATATGCTCCCAAACATCTCGAAATCTATTTCAAGCAATATTCTGTAGAAAACCATTGATAGTAAGGGTGAAAAAGACTCATTTCTCATGGAATTTCTTACAAAACAAACAAAATTTCCAATGTTTTCAAACCATGAAATAAAACAAAACAACACAACTACACAAAATGAACTACGAACTAACTGTCTCTTCAAAGTTACATCATTAACAAACAAATCTCATCATAATCACTGTGTTGCATTGTTCCAAAGAATATCTCACTTGAACCTCCATACAAGCTGTCTGAATGGACCCCAAACCTTCACAAATGGTTCAAAATCATGCACCTTTAGAGATTGTAGCAGGGAAAGTAACTAGTATTAAGAGATGGGCAAAAGAAAGATTGATTCTCATGCATCAGCAAGTGCAATGCCTAAAAGTCAATCTTCTTTGATCCTTTCACAAAGAATCTCATCCAATAGCTCCTTCTAAGCTCCAAACACCTTGCATCATTCATGGCTCACTCAGAACATTGATTGCCTTGTCTTTTGGAATGAAATGATTTTAGATCGTGGGAGAATCTGAGATGAGAGAGGAAGTGGTGAGATTTGAAGGAGAAGCGCCCAAAATAGAGAAAGAAGAAGGAAGGTTGAATCTCATTCAAAACTCTTGAATGTTTTGAAAGAATGAGAGTGAAATGGGAGGGAAATACAAGTAGAGAAGAGAAGTGATGAGATTTTGGCGTGAGAGTCCATCCCATGAGAGGGAGAATAGAGAAAGAAGCTTCCCGCTCAAGAGCTAGCAGGAAATTTGAAAAGAGGACTGGAGTAAAGAAAAATTCAAAATGGTGCTTAGAAATGAGGGGGAAGCAAGAGGAATGAGAGATAATGAAAGGAGTGTGGTAGTTTGATGGGAGGATTTGGTTTCATGTCAAATGGTTCAAGTTTGGTTGAGAAACTAGGTTTCTCAATTTGGTTATAGTTAAAAAACGTGATGGGGGAGTTGAGGCAACAAGTGGGTGCTCCACCTCATTGTTTGGGCCATTAAATAAAGAAATAGAGAAGTCAGGCCACTTCCAATATTATATTGCCCTCCACCAGCCAATATTCTATTGGGTTTTATTCACCTTATTCATCCATGTCACCAGCCCAAGGGCTCCCTTACAGGGCCCTTTTTGAGTCCAAATTTTTTGTAATGCTATTAACTAAGTATGATGATGTTACACTCAACTCCTCGATGTTGTAGTTTCTCTATAAAATATTTTTTTAAGGGTAGATTGCGAATTATCCCAAGTCCTAATCCACCCTTTTATTTGTTTGTTTATACATACATACTTTCATACATGGATGCATGTGTGTGTGTGTGCGTGCACACACACATAGGCATAGAAGGGTATTTGGAAGTACCTAAAGGCATTTGGAAGCAACCATCCATGCATTACATCAATTATTATATGTATGAGGCTGATGAGGAGAGCCTAGAGAAGAGTCCTTCCCCAAACTTATGTATCCTCTCGAACACTGTGCTCATCCATTGTTATATGCATATCTATACTCCTCTATGCAACCTTGATTCATAACCTAATCCTAAATGTATAACACGCAATGTAAGTCAAATACATGCAATTACAAGGCATTATTATGTTTGGGCAAGAATGAAATTTTAGAGCACTTACAAAGCATATCTTAAGTTGACCCTTGTCACCCAAGCCCAAGTGTGATTGTCTCGCTTTCTCCACCCTCATAGCAGCCTCATGCTTTGCTTGTGCGAATCTGGTGTTTCAGTTGAAGGCGGACTTGGATTTCTTGTAATCCTCTGTGGGATCACATGGTGGGCATGATTGATTCTCTCTTAAAGCCTTTGAATCAAGTCTTTTCGACTCTTCACAACTTGGCACATTTTTTATAACATCCAAGAACTATCAAATGCATGCTCCTTAAATTCCACTAAAAACTCAACATGCAATCAATCAAGCATATAGATTTTTTGAAGAATGGTTAGTGTCACCAATCCATCATCACTTGTTTGAAATTTTGTAATGCATAGTTGATGCATACGGTTTATTATAGACTTACCCTTATTATCTATTACTAGTTGTTTTTCATCATCTATTGCATATGGGAAGTTCATGGATGCCTCTCAATCCATATTCTACATACTTCTCGACCTCTCATGTTCTCAAAGAGCCACTATGCTTAGAAGACAGAAATTGACCCTTGGCTAGTCAAATACTACATCCTTAAGTGTGTGGTAAGTAGAAACAAACATACCTATTTTCCCTCTCTCTTTGTCTTTTAATTAAGAATTGCAAGATGAAACGATAGTATGAGCTATGGAACCTAGTGTGTAGAGACCTTGAAGGAAGGATCTATCAAAAACTAAGAACTGTAGCAAGAAAAATGGCGGCCGAAATGGTAAAATCTAGGTCTTTGCCAACACAAGTGTCGATATAAACATTGAAAAAGGGCCATAAATCATTGAAATATACTTCAAAATAGTTTTACGTCCTATTTTTTACATTTATTTTGATGTTGTTGAAGCATTTTTTTGAATGTTTATTTTGATGTTGTTACTAGTTGTTATTCAACACTTTTACTAACATTTGTCTCTCAACATTTCTAAATGAATACAATGTGGATGCCCATCTGCATTTTACAACACTTTGTAGGTGTCTGCCTCTAGCATCCTACCAATTTTGGTTTTATTTTGACTTGTGGAGACCCACATTTTAATAGATGTCACTGTTTTTAATCCTAACTCTACCTAGGCACTAAATTGTGATGCATTAAGGGCAAGTTGCTACATTGATTTAAATGGAATAAAACTTGATAAGGATATATAAGATGGTGCAAGCAAGAATCCTACCAATTTTGACATTTAGATTTACTGGTCTTGGATTTTAGTAGATGTCAATAATTTTTAATCATATTCCTACTAGAAATTAAATTGGGATGAAGTATACCATATGGCAAATGGGTGAGAAGGGAGGGGATACGGAGGGAGAGATGGATGTGGATTCTAAAGGGACGGAGCCTTCCTCCAACTTAGCCTCAGCTTCCAAATCTAGTCAGGACCTCGATTCTTGCTAACTTGACTTCAACTGATGTGACTACTTGTGTGCACGAAGATCTTCATGACATAATCTATAGTCCTATCAATTTTGTGCCCGAGACGTTGGTTGGTGAAACCATCTTTTGTTTCCTAAGTTTCACTCTGAGCAAAGATATCTTCTCAAACTTAAACTTTCCACCCCGCTACTCTGTAAGGAGTATTCTTTCTGTGGGGGTTAAAGGTCACTGTGCCTTTACCCCGGTTATGTACAATACTCAAACACATATATAAATGAATGAAAAAGAAGATTAAGGTGGTTCTGCACCCACCAAAACTTGTGTGGCTCTCTGTTTCTCTTTCTCCCTCTTCCGTTCTTGCTTCCATTGAGAGCACTCTCAACTGGTATCAGAGCCCGAGTGATCTAGCTAAGCATGCGTGAATACTTGAAGCTCAGTAGCTCTGTGGGAGGAAGGAGAAGCTCTGTCGGAAGCTTTGTGAGTGACTTTACTTGCATCCGAGTGTGTAGAGACCTTGGAGGAACCTTTGGAAAAGTCACTTTGGTTTTGCAAAGTGGTTTGGAGAGCCTGTTAAGTGTTTTCAAAGAAAAAGTCGTTTTTTGAGCTTTTCCCTATTCCGTTCGATGACAGAGACTCCATATTGACTTGTAGAGGCAACTATTACTTGCTTTTGGTGTCCACTTCACTTCAGGAGCTTGGAAACACCTTCATTCTTAAATCTGGGATCATTTCATTGGATTTCTGACTCACTGTGTCAGTTTCTGCGTTTTTTGCCCGGGTGTTAGAACTCAAGTTTGGAGCAACCATTTCCAGATCTGTCAGTTCCAGTGGACTCAAGAGGTCCTAAAACTTCTATATTGCTCATCATTCGCACTCCGGTGGAGTTTACAAACAGCTCTATTTCCAAAAACGTTTTTTAGTCCGTGTGTTGGACCCAGTGATTGAGACCACGGTTTCCAAAACCGTCTGTCCCATTGCGTTCCGGACACCCAAAAACCCCTACCTATCAGTTCTTGCTGCGCGATTTGGTGGAGGATTTTTAGAGTTATAGATGTTTGTGTATTCGATTTCGTCTCTCTGTTATGCATTTTTCATTCTAAGGTTTTGAAACCTTAGATTTATGCCACATGGCAGTGGATAAGTGTTGACTCCCATTTCTCACTCATTGGTTGGGATTTTGGAGTTCTAGCAGAAGAGAGATATTTGCAGATTTTCTTGTTGAGTCCAATTATGCAATGGCGCCCATGTTTTGAGGCATCTCAGGTTCTATTTTCAGTAGCGGTCATTACCGTGGGACTATGATTTCTTGAGCATACCTTATGCAGATCACTCTGGTTGCAGTTTGAGCAGTGTGCGCTCATTCGTGGTATGCATTGGGTTGCAGTGGATGATTTATAAGCCATTTGGATGCATTACGGTCCTTATTGGATGCGCTGAAAGGCCCAAACTGCCTTGTGGGATGCTATTTTTTATGGACGCTTTGCACATGGATGCTATTTTATGCTGAGGGACAACTTTGACACATTGCAGGTGATGCACTGATAGTGCTATGCTCTCTTGGATGAGATATTATTGATGCATATGCCAGTGGACGGTGTTTATGCTTGAGTCATTTGGCACTTATTGGCATTTTCTTTTGGGCCAGATTTGCTCATATGGATGCATAGTATATGCACATGAGTCAGATGCATCTTTTGATGCTTTGAGCTTTGAGTTTTGGTGATATTTCACTCTATTGTGGCATACACATTTGGGTGCACCTGGTATTTGGTGTGATTCTCTCTTGCAGGCACTAGCATTTGGGATTTTGTTTCATTTGCATCATGGCATCCTCTTCCATGTCTGAAAAGGAGTTTTTCAGCATTAAAAAGTTTGATGGGACAAACTTTTCTTTGTGGAAAGAACAAATAAGGATGTGCTTATTCAAAAGAAGCAGATTAAACCCTTGGCAGGGATTGAAGCTAAGCCTGCAAATATGTCTGAGGATGATTGGAATGAGTTGGATGCATTAGCAAAGTCTACTATTAGACTTCATCTTGCAAAGTCAGTTTATTTCACAATAGTAAATGAGCAGACTACGGAAGATTTGTGGAAGAAACTGTGTGCCACTTATGAGAAGGAAACTGCCTCTAATAATGTTTACCTCATGAAGAGGTTTGAGCTGCAGATGAAGGTAGGGGTCTCCATTGCTTCTCACTTGAATGAATTCAATATTATTTTCAGCCAGCTTCAGGCTCAGAAGATGAATTTTGATGTGGAGACTAAGGCAATATTTCTCTTATGTTCATTACCATCCTCATGGGATACCTTCCGTACAGCTGTCTCTAACTCTGCACCTAGTGGAGTACTGAAATTTGATGATGTTGTGGGTAGCTTGTTGGCCGAGGAGATTAGACGGAAGTCTATGGATGGCAACAAGCAGGATGCAGCCTTAAATGTGCAAAGGGGCAGATCACAGTTCAGGGGGAAGTCCCAAGAAAGAGGGAAGTCTCGTAGCAAATCCAAGGCATGAAACATTGAGTGTTACCATTGTGGCAAGAAGGGCCATATGAAAAAGGATTGCTACAAGCTGAAAAGAGATCAAAAGGATAAGAAAAAGAATGCAAATTAGGGTGCAAATCAAAAGGAAGAGAGTCCAAGGGACGACAAAGGAAAAGTGAAGATCGAGGAGATTAATGCAGTCACACATGATAGTGACAATGACATTCTCTTCATGTCTAGTTTATCTGCAGAGTTGCTTACCACTTCAAATGATGCATATTCCCAAGATTGGATTTTGGATTCTGGTGCTTCATTCCATGTTACTCCCCATAGGGAAAGGTTCTCCACTTATGACAGTGAGATCTTGGAAATGACTATGCATGTGACATAGTGGGAGCAGGTGACAGTTTTCTTTTGCAAATGGGTCTGCATTTGTTTTGAAACATGTGAGACATGTGCCTAAGCTGACCAAGAGTCTTATTTCAGTGGATCAGCTAGATGATGCTGGTTTTCACACCACTTTTGGCTTTCAGAGTTGGAAAATTCAGAAGGGCTCTATGCTTTTGGCCAGGGGTGCCAAGTGTGGGACTTTGTATCCCTTACATGTATCAGGGGTATTTGATCATGTTGTTGCAATAACCAAGCAGCCAAGCACTTCTTTGTGGCATTGCAGGTTGGGGCACATGAGCCAGAATGGAATGAAACTCTTATGCCATTTGGGTTATGTACCGCATTTGAGTTTCTCTGATTTTGAATTTTGTGAGCACTGTCTCTATGGGAAGTAGAATAAATCAGCCTATAAAAGAAGGGGAAAGAAAGAGTTTGAAATGCTTGATTTGGTGCATTCAGACGTATGTGGTCCCATGCCTATACGGTCATTAGGCGGGGCTGAATACTATGTGACATTCATTGATTATGCAACCAGGAAAGTGTGGGCTTATGCTATAGCTCGGAAGAGTGATGTGTTCCAGGTACTTCAGAAATGGCTTGCCTTGGTTGAGAATCAATCAGGTAGAACGCTTAAATGCCTATGGACTGACAATGGTGGAGAGTATCTCTCTCATGACTTTCAGCATTTCTATGATAGACATGGGATTAAGAGGGAGCTCACATCCCCTCGTACTCCAGAGCAAAATCCAGCTGCAGAAAAGATGAACCGTACCATTCAAGAAAGGTTGCAATGCATGCTTTCCAATGCAAGTCTTTTTGGTGGTTTTTGGGCTGAGGCAATGAAGACTACAGTATAGATCACCTAGTAAGAGTTTGGATGGTGGTATTCCTAAAGAGGCATGGAGTGGCAAGAAGCCCTCTTACTCTCACTTGCGTATATTTGGGTGTGAGGCATATGCACATGTGCCAAAAGAGCTTCGAAAGAAGCTAGATTCTAAGTCTCGGAAATGCATCTTTCTAGAAGCAAAGAAGATCATACGCAGCCATGATGTGGTCTTCAATGAGAAGAAGATGCATAAGGCACCCATGAGGGATGTGGAAATGAGGAAAATCACTTTCCAGGATGTGAATCCACCTGCATATGTTGATAGACAGCAAGCTGTCCATGCACCAAATGTGCAAGAAATGGTACCACCAAGTACTCCCACAGGTATACAATCAAGGGTAGATGATGGATCATCAATTGGTGGAAATAATGAGCCAAATGTGGCTAATATGCAAATGGGACAGCAAGCTGAAATGCCTTTGAGAAGATCATCTAGAGTGTCTAGACCACCTGATAGGTTTGTTCCAGGGGTAGACTATGTGATGCTTACTGATTGCGGGGAGCCTTCTTGCTACAGAGAGGCTATGATGCGTGAGGATCAATGCAAGTGGGAGTATGCTATGCAATCAGAGATGAGTTTACTTATGAAGAATAAGACTTGGGACTTGGTTTCTTTGCCACATGGAAAGAAAGCATTGCCATGTAAATGGGTCTACAAAATGAAGTCACAGGTGATGATGTGCCTAGGTACAAGGCCCGTTTGGTTGCTAAAGGGTTCAAGCAAGAGAAGGGTGTGGACTTTGATGAGATATTCTCTCCGGTTGTGAAGATGACCACACTTAGATGCATGCTTGGACTAGTGGCAATAGAGGATATGGAGCTTATGCAGATGGATGTCAAGATAGCTTTCTTGCATGGGGATTTGCATGAGGAAATTTACATGGTGCAGCCGGAAGGCTTTGAAGAAAAGGGCAAAGTGCATTTAGTTTGCAAGCTGAAGAAGAGTCTCTATGGTCTTAAGCAAGCGCCTAGAGAATGGTATCAGAAGTTTGATGCTTTCATTCAGTCCCAGGGTTTTAGAAGGAGTGAAATTGATCACTGCCTCTACACTAAAAGGGCTAAGGATAATAGCCTGATAATCCTAGCACTATATGTGGATGATATGCTATTGGTTAGCAAGAATACTTATGAACTAGATGCATTAAAGGCCAAGTTGCATGAGGCCTTTGATATGAAGGATTTGGGATTTGCAGGTCATACTCTTGGTATGCGCATCACACGTGATCGGAGTAGGAAACTCCTTTGGCTTTCACAAAAAGAGTATGTTACAAAAGTATTGCAGCGTTTCAATATGGAGGGGGGGAAGGCAGTGAGTACTCCATTGCCTCCATATGTGAAACTAAGTCATACAGATAGTCCCAAATCAGATGAGGAAAGGGCCATGATGGCCAAAGTTCCTTATGCATCAGCAGTTGGGAGTCTTATGTATGCTATGATAGCTACTAGACCAGACATTGCATTTGCAGTGGGAGTTGTTAGCCGGTATATGGCTAATCCAGGAAAGAGGCATTGGGAGGCAGTTAAGTGCATCATGAGGTACATGAAGGGTACCAAAGAGATGTGCATCTGCTTCGGTAAAGGAGACATGCGTGTACTTGCGTACATAGATTCAGACTATGCAGGGCATGTGGATAGTAGGAGATCCACTTCTGGTTATGTGTTCACCTTTGCAGGTAGTGCAGTGTCGTGGATGTCTCGTGCACAGAAGTATGTTGCTTTGTCTACCACGGAGGCTGAGTATGTTGCAACCACAGAGGGTTGCAAGGAGGCTATATGGCTTGATCGGCTAGTGGGAGATTTGGGGATTCATACAGGTGTACCAACATTGCATAGTGATTCCATGAGTGCTATTTAGCTAGCACGGAATCCGGTCTTTCATGCAAAGACCAAACACATTGAGGTCAGGTACCATTTCATCAGGGAGGTACTTGAGGACAAGCGCATAGAGCTTGTCAAGGTTCATACAGATGATAACCCTGTAGATATGCTGACGAAGAGTCTACCTAGTCAGCGGTTTGAGTATTGTCGTGTATTGATGGGCATTGGATAGTATGCTCACTGGTTGTTCTCCCTTAAAGGCACATTGTCCTTTAAGTGGGAGGTTGTGGGGGTTAAAGGTCACTGTGCCTTTACCTCGGTTATGTACAATACTCAAACACATATATAAATGAATGAAAAAGAAGATTAGGGTGGTTTTGCACCCACCAAAACTTGTGTGGCTCTCTATTTCTCTTTCTTCCTCTTCTGTTCTTGCTTCCGTTGAGAGCACTCTCACTTTCTTCTCATTGTTTCTCCCTTCATAAACATTACAAAAGTGTCTTCCGTTGCCGTTTTGATACGTGCCATTGCTTTCCTCGACCCACAATTTTTTCCTTGCGCCTTGACCAAGATTTTTAGCTTTCCTATCTCGTAGCCTCTATCTACTTCTCTAGCAAGCCATGGTGAGCTTGCAAGGCGTTTGTAGGGCGGGGGTAGGTTGGAGGTACTTACTATTCCAAGATTCAATGGGCAAGAGGTGTGAAAATTCAAAATTCGTGGGAGTAGCAAATTTTTGAGCCGCCAGGTTTCCCCCCTCCAACAATACATGTTAGCAGAATTGGATATCTCAAACAATTGCAATATGGCCTAAAATGCTTCAAAACAAAAATAGGCCAAAGGACACGCTATCAGGTTTGATGCTGAGTATTATGAAATGCAATGACCTTTGGCATGCTTATGAGCCATATAGCAAGCAAGTGCATGGAAAAAGGAACAATTCAAAATTGTAAACGGTGTTGGATTTATTAAAAGATCTTTACACATGCACAAATTGCACATTTTCAACTTCTTCCATTTTAGGGTGAATCTATATATCAATATCAACAAGTATTAATGTTTTAAGGCCACCATGCAACAGTCCCACTAGTTTGGACTCTAAATTTTCAATCCATTTTGGTTTTCAACAAATCAAAAGAAAGTTATGGACCGTGCCCTCAAATGGGTGTGCATCACTTTAGCACAACATTGGAGGCCCGTTAACCCATACCTAATGTTTTAATTTAGGTGTGTCCTTGGGTTGAATAGAAGCTCATGTAGTGTACTTTTGAATGATTACTTGGTTGCATGTATGTACATAACAAAATTTTGATGTTTTTGAATAAATTGTTGTTTTCTATACTCTACAAGATGCATGCTTCACATGCAACATAGCACTTATAATGCTTTAATGATCTCATTCCAAATCGTTATTCCATAATTTTTTGATCCCATGTTCAAGTTTGGAATGTGTACTACATCTGAAAGAGAAATATTGCCGAATTCTGTTGAGCAATGCATAAGTTATGGGTCATGCAAGATACCTATATACAGAAAATCCCCTGAACCTCACCAAAAATGGCTACACCCAAGCAAAAAATGACCCGAAAGGGAGAGGGTGCATTTGGCAGTGCCTCCTAATATAGAGGTAAGTGATGCTCTTTTTAAAAAAATAACATTCTGACTTGTATGATCTACACGGTCATGTACTTGGGGCAAGATGCCTGTGACCTACACCATGAAGGTGAACTGCTCAAAAATCCTAGGTAGCCAGTCTACAAAAGCAATCCCCCACTATTGGATCCTTTTAACATTACCTTCACTAATCCAAATATTGTTGAATTCCTGAACCCCACACCAAGAGCTTTGCTAAAAGCCACATCATTCCACACAAACCAAACTGAAAGAAGAACCGTCGCTCTTATATGTTCCCAACTAGCTACCAGAGTGGAAGGTAGAGCACTAGTATCCCCCAGCATCACCAACTTCCAATTCCTTTTAATTAAAAATTTATGACCATTCGAATCGCTGCAACGATCACACACCAAATTCTCATGGTTACATTATAGGCCCATAAAAAGTGAATTGTACTTTGCACACATCACCCATGCAACAGGCACATTGGATTATTCTTAGACCACTTGGACATCCTACTATGCACTGGCAACCAATTATGTAGGGTTTTCCATAGGATAATCCTCACCTTACCCCCTTGACTCCCTTTCCAAATGCCCACACATCTTTGTATCCACCATTTTGAGGACTGGCACAGCTTCCATTTGTCATTTAGAGTGTTGATCAAGTCCTTGTCCTCCATCAAAGACCTACACACTGCTCTGGTGGTCAGCTTACCCCATGCAGTCCCTCCTTGCATCCACTGATTCACCCTCCATTCCAATGAAGGGCTCCCATTGGAAGGCCATCCTACTGGCAAATTATTCAAAATACGAAACAAGAGTGTTAGCCCTCTGTCTGAACAACCAAACCCATCTCTTATCTGCCCATAGCAACCTCCATTTGGACCTCTTCAGATCCCATAATTGGAACCGATATCTAGTTTCCTTCTTATGCATAGATCTAGCTGCTACTAGGCCAATGCTTTATCTTCAAAAGTTACTGTCCAACTCCACCAAACAAACTCATGTAGACTTGCATATCACCCTTGAGACTCGCTCTCCCCTTCCACGTCATTAGATGACCACAAGTTTTCCAAGCATCCATAGTAGAAGTCAAATCCGAGCCCTGAATTTTCACAGGGAACCAAGAGCATAAGGTATCATACCATGAAAGCTAATTCCGAGAACCCACCCCTACACCTTTAGCCACTTCAACAAACCACTTTAGGCGCTCAACCCAAGGGCATTGCATTCAATACTCTAGGCAGCCATTCAAATACTCTAGGCAACCATTTACACAGTAAGGCAATGTTCTTCTTATCGACATCTAAGGTTTCCAAATCCCCATTGCTTTTAGAAGCCTTCATAGCCTCCCAAGGAAGATAATTCCTCTTCCTTTTCTCTCCCTCCTGATCCCAAACAACAGCCTAAAGCATTTTCTCAATCTCCTCCCAATGGCTCTACTTGAATCTCCATATGGAAGCCAAATATGTGGTAGTGGCGGACAAAACATGTTTGACAATCAACGCCCGAGCATTCCATCTCATAGTCATGTTAGAACCAAGCCTTGATTAGGGTTAGTATAGGAGTGGTTAGTAAGGTGCAATGTGGCATTTTTGCATGGAGCTAGTAAGAGCGCGTGACTTCTCCTTCGATCTCGGGCTGATTTGCAACTTACCTCCCGATTGCTCATCCTACATGGTCACCTACATCCTCCACCGAGATATATTTTCCTACATGAGCACTGTGGCTAGTTGTTGTAAGACAAACTCATCTTTTGTTTTATCGGGTTTCTTTATGAATACATGAGGGTCTTTGTGTCTCAGTTTCTTAGCATTCATCATTTTATGCAGTTTCTTCATGTGGTATTAGAGCAAACTAGTATAAGGGTCATGAGGATGGTTCGAGTGCATGCATAAGGGTCGATTAAGTGCATTGGGCTTTAGAGAGAGAATCAGTTTCATGCAAACAATTTCAACATAGATTTCTACGCTATGGAATCCAAGGCAAAGGCGATGAAGCTCGTGACATTTATTGGAGCTATTTGACAGACTCTTTTGGCTAACTTGTAAAAGGGAAACGTTGGGTATAAATTGGAAGGAAAGGAAAAGAGAAAAAGCAAGTGAAGGTGAAGGAATATGGGGAAAGGTAGATGAGTGAAAGAGAGGAGAGAAAAGAGGTGAAAGAGGTGTGTGGTGGATGCACCATTAAATAAAAGTGGGGGCGTGCCTATTTTGGCAAGAGTAATATAAAGGTGGTGTCATCCAAGAGACAAAGAGAGCCTCTATCTTTAAAGAGAAATACCTAACAAAAGACAACCATTTAGGATGTCCACAACAAAAGACAAAAACATTTAGGACCTCGACAAGGAAACAAAAACCTTAAAGCGTAAACACATTACTACGAACGCACACTTATGGCTCATACTAACCACAATTTCCATGGTCAAATTAAACAAATGAAGTGACTCCAACTATGGACCTAAAAACCAAGACATCCCTTAGGACCCTTGAAGGGCCCAAAAATTATACATGGAGATTATCAAACCACATATCAAAAATGGGAGCGACAAATGGAATCGGTTTGATTATCCATTGGGTTTGCTCCAAAAAAAAAAGTGATCTAATGGACTAGACGAAATTTGGACAAATTGAATCGGTTTGGTTTGTGCAAATAAAAAGAGTATTAAAGTTGGGAGACAACGGAAGTTCATCGACGGAACGTCGTTGATGGTTGCTGTGGTGCCAGAGCCGCCTTGTGAATTGCCGGATCGCATACCACGCAAATTTGTCGTAGGAGCACATCAACTACACTCCCTGCCTCTGCCTTCATTTGCCTACTCTGACTGTTCCACAGATGGATCGCCACCGATTCCTTCATCATCTGCCGCACCTCCTTCCAGCTCTCTGTCTCGTCCCTGCCTGTGCGGAACAGCTTCTGAATTCGCTTCCAATCCACCGGATAGAACACCTCCGGTCGTAGCACCTGGCAGTCCCCGCCCCCTCTAATGCCAAGCTTCTTCGCCCTCCTCACCACCCTCGACACCAGATAGGGGCCGTTGTGCCCCCACCTGTTGCCGTTGAAATTTTGCGCGAACTCCCGCATGAAGCCCAGCAGTAGGGGGTGCCTCCTGTCGAACACCATTGCCGCGTTATTGAGGCGACTCCACTTGCGCGAGTTGTCCAGAGTCTGGGCGCCGATGGCGTTGGCGAGAGACGCGAGGCTCCGGCGGAGTACGAACATGTCGGTGTCGATGTAGATGCCACCGTATTTGTAGAGGGCTGCTAGCCGGAGCAAGTTGGAGAGGTTTTGGGAGATAGAGACTCTACCAGGGTCGATTCTGCCCTGGCGAAACTCGGAAAACCATCGATGGGCGGGGGTATCGCGGAACAAGAAGGGGAGGTCGGGGGTGATGGCAGTGACGCGAAAGCCCTTGGATGCGAGTGGGCGCAGGAGGGAGGAGCCCTGCGGGGAATCCAAGGAGCGAGAGAGGATAACGAGGCAAGCGTTGGGATGGAATTTGAAGACGCTCTCGAGGGAGAGGCGTTGGCGAGCTCCGAAAGACTGGAGGGGCGAGGTCCAAGTGACGAAGAAGTTGAGCTCGCAGGGGCGACGACCACGATCCAGAAACGCTTTCACGCGCTTCCCAAACTGTCTCGAACGAAAATCCGACTGCAATATGGCGATCCTTCCCCAATTCCGTCTCAACCATCTTGCTCTCGTGCGCGCCAGCTTCTTCTCTCTGACGGACATGCGCCCGCTCTTGAGGCGTCTGTTTGCCGGCTCGTCCGTCTCCTCCACCTCGCTCATTTCAAGCTCCTGCATGCCCATCGATCGATCCTCGTCGCTTGAGCCAGAGAGTTGCTGTGGTACCCCTTCGGATCCCTCGCCTTTCTCCTTATGCAGCGACGCCGCCCCCTTCTCTGCGTCTCCCCTATTCTTAATCTCAAACCCCTCCAACGTTGCATTATCGATTTTTCTTGTATGCCTTCCTTCGGCGGTGCTTGTAAGGACTTTTGAAGAATCATCTTCGTTGGGCACCCTCCTCTCTAAACCTGCATTGTCTTTCCACTTAATCTGGCCCATGACCCCGATCTCATGCGGTTCTCCTTGCTTCTGCCCTTGAGTTTTCTCGCGCAGCGGCCTACTAGTGTCCCTGCTGGTTACTTCTTGCTCGTCATCCAAGTCACCATTCCCTGTATAACTGCGAGCCGGCTGCGTGCCTGTTTCTTCAGCAGCTTCCGGCGAGAAATATAGCAGAGCACTTGCGGTGTCACGGTAATCGGACGGTGTAACGTCTTCTCTCCCCTCTTCAATTCCGGTTCCAAAGAAAAACTTCACGGCCGGTTGCACTACCCTTAACGGATCGTGAACTGTATAAACGGAAAGCTGGCCGGGGAACTTAGGGGAAAGAGCAGCGAGTGAGGATGAATAGAAGGCACCGAAGGAGTGTATTAAAACGATACAGACAAGGCTTCCAACATAGACGCCACTAAGTAATCTGCTCCTGGACAAGCCCGGCATTGGTGATTTCTTGAGTGGCTTGTGTACATGGCTGGTGGACATGGGAGAGGCGAAGGAGCAATGCTCCGGGCTAAGGAATTACTGAAAGGAAGTCAAGCATGAAACAAAGATGGTGCACGAACGCACGTCGTCGTCCCACGAGGAATGTGGGTGCATGCAGAGGGAGCTCACAGGAGTAATAGCAATCTATGAGGCTGAGCAAGAGTTGCTGCTGGAGTCCTGTGGAGTAGTGGTAGTACGCACGACCTTGCAGATCTATCATATACTGGATATAGAATACGATCGATCATCGATCCGATGCACGCCCCTTCGTTTATGTCCCTCGGGGTCACACTTGCCTCGTGGCACTATTGGCACTTTTTGGCTCGCTCGAATTCTAAAATTCATAGCTTCAAATCTAGTGGCAATCTTCAATCGGGATCAATTTCAACGCATCTCTAATCTTTGGTAGAAAATTCCTCCCTACGCCTCTCCCGCTCTCTGTGTCCCTCTCCCACTCACGACTCAACCCGGTAGCTCCTCCCCAGCCCTTGACGATCAACCCGTGATCTTTGGAACGAACAAAATACAAACTGAAATAAGCCAAATCCTGCAAACTAAATTTGGTTGCCCTCCACGAACTAAGGCGAGCAAAAAATTGGCTCTCGCACAGCAACAGCGAGTTATCCTCTTCTCTCTCGTGTTCCACTCAACTCTCCCTGCCCACCGTCTGACCCCCTCGTGCTTAGAGCGCCACCCCCCGCCCCCCTCCTCCTCTCTCTCCCCCCCCATAAACGTATGCCCCCCTGCTCTCTATATACTCGCTCGGGAGCAAGAAGCTTCTAGGACATAGTTTTTCTAGAATCTGTCACCGCCATTTGCTTAATATTTTTCCCCTCCATGAGCCCACCTCCACAAGTAATTAATGAATTTTATTTTTAGGAAGATCGTGGGCACCTATAGGCTATTGGCCATGTGTGCTTATAGTGCTTTACGAGGGTAAGTTGTGTTCGACGAGTCCTACTATTCGTTTGTGGGTGTTCTTGGATTTGGTCTTTGTCTCATGGCCATACCTTCCACTGGAGAAGATTTTGCACTTAAGAAAGAGGGGAACTAGATTGTCCATCTGCATGACAATAAACATCGGCCCTCCTATTCCAAAAAGCCATAGCTCTTCGCCTTGATAGTTTTAGATTCTGCACTTGTTGCCTTTTCCTAGTGTTGTGGCCATATTTTTAATCCCGATTTTGCAACAACTGAGATTATGAAATGGTGAACTACTCTCGAGTGTCAATGGATTTTGTGTCTCCTTTTCTTGCTTTTTAAGAGATTTTATCTTGGTGAACTCCAATAGGAAGGGAGTGGAGATGTTGTTATTGTTCGTGGTTTTTTTAGTAGCGATGACTTAAACGTGCTTATGTGTGACTCAAACGTGCTGCAATGAAATTTCAAATTTCAATAATATTTGACTCTCAAATGTTGGTTCACAATGCAATAGTTGACTCTGAAATATTTGTCTGGAATGCAAATCAATGTTTACCGTTTCAACCTGTTAAGATGATTCAATACCCTTGCCCAAGGCATGTTTTTTGGAGGCGAAATAATAAATCAACCCTTGTAACCACTAACCACATGAGCGTGTTTCTAGAGTTATAATCGCCTAAGACATGATTATGTCTCTCATGGAAGGAATCTATTGGCTTGAAATTTTAGGCTAACGTTCTAACATGGTTTTCTCATCGGTTTCTGCATCATCTCTCTATGTGTTCAGGGCCTGTAGTATTTCATGCAATATTACATCCTTGGCTTTGCCCATGTGGTGCTCTCTCTAATAGTGTCTTGTAGCATTCCATACATGCTATTCTTTCTACATGGTTTGGTTACAATGGGTCTATAGTATATGTTCTCATAGAGATAGTTGTTGGATTTGATTATGTGTCAACCGAGTCTGTCGATATTGGAAGGTAGATGTTAATTATGATTTAGAATATTTGATTTATTTTAGTGATCATTTTAGAAGAAATAGTTGTTGTTGCATATTTTTAATACATTAAGTATTTTTTCAGCAAATACAAGTCATACAAAGAAGAATGATGGAGATTGTCCTAACATATAAGAGAATTCAAGGGCACTGGTTCTGGCAAACTTTAGGCCTTTGAATCCGAATGCACTTCCTGTGCTTTGGATTGGAAATATATGCGAGTGCGTAAGTTACCAGTTCACATTCCAGGGCAAAGCTCTCTGTAAATATGGTACATTTAAAGCTACGAATTTATCGTACGCTGTATACATGAGTGTGAACCTTACTGACATTGGCTGCTGTCAAACAATCACGCTTCATGTGCCCCACACATATGTGGCTAAAGTGAGAGATATCATTGAGGTTGATGGTTTCTATAGGATAGAAGAAAGTACCACGTGAAGGGGACACCTATAATATCTCTTTACATGTTGATGCCACACTGATCATTTTAAAAGCAAAGCCATTCAATAGTCAAATCTATTTTCATATTGATAGGATCATTATTGCCTATGTGCCTTGGGGAGCAAATCAGATTCAATCTACAAGCGGTATATTTACTTCCGTGATGGACACCATCGCCTTTGTTGTTGTTAAAGTGGACTTGGACAGACCTTCGTGCGACCAAATCATTGTAGCTGATGGACCAAATCCTGAGGATCGAGCTACGGTACAGATGTGGTGTACTAGTGCATTAGTCCTAAATTGAGTTGCTAGATGTGCTCAATGCATTTTCTTTTATGCAGCTATCTTTCATTGCTAAGCGAAGGAATACATTTTCCTGACTCATATAAGAGTTTATTGATGATGGAGTTGTGATGTACGTGGCCAAGAGTATTTTCATTCATGCGTGGCCAGCATTCATTGGGTGTATTTGACTTCACGATTCTAGCTGTTGTCCCTGAGAGTAGTTTGCATGAAATTTTGGGAGAGGCTTTTAGGCATCGGGTGTCAGAACTTGGATATGGACACAAGGTAACTGAAGCATCAAATCATTGCTGACTGGAATGATTCATGTGTACTTACATATATTCTTGTCATGTTGTGTAGGTTACCAGCATTCTTCAATTCACAAATCTGAATGCACCCCTAGTGGAATAGCAATGTGGAGCTTACAGTAGTTCTCATGTCACGCACGATCCATACAAGCCTTTCTGTTTCCGCTATGTGAGTGGCGAGCAAATTTCTCCCATACCATCATTGAAGGGGCGTGTTCTATTTCAAGATGGATCGCAAGTTCACATTCAAACTCACGGAGCCATGTCGATGACCTACTCGGACGTCACTGTCGCTTTATTGATTATCATTCGCAGAGCGTTGTGGCCACACAATCTCCTAATGGACACAAAACCTTCTAGACAATTTACCATAAATAGCTCAGGGTTCATGACACGCTTTGAACAGTCAGTTTACATAGTTTCCATAGACATTTACTGTTGGAGTCTATAGCTGTGTCAGGTGTCTTTTGGATGACAGATTTGTAGATGTCTTTGTTGACAGATTGCAATTGCCATTTGGGCTTTAGAGACAATCATTTGTGGATTCATACTATATGCATAGTGCATTTTTGGATTTACAACAGATAATGCACCTCTTTTTTTCCTTCTAGGATAATACACAAATGATATGATCAATGATCCAATGGATTTGCAATGTTTGCTTCATGGCGGTATCCTTCACTTTGAAGTCTTGTATTTTTGTCATTACAGCATGTAACATTAATTTTGAAATCAATGATTCACTATCTGTTGGACCCCTTTATTCACTTTTCGACAGCGCACAGAAAGATGTGGGGGTGGCTTACTTATGTTCTTGAAATGTTAATTAATGGTTTATCATGTTCGTGTTACGCTGTGTAAATTTGTAAGTCGTATGCGTAAAATCGCTTGATGTGGAAGTCCACAGTGGACACTTTTTGGGGATCACACAGGTGCCAAACCAAACTGAAATGCCTCTTTACATTCTGTAGCTGAAAATTGAAATTCATGTCATCATTCTGTTGTTCCAGTTTTTAGCATATAAGACTGTTGCACAATAGTCAAGGCTGAGCTGTCACAGATATCCTAAAGGCCATGACTAATGATGAATTTTAGTGAAACAACCAACCCTTTGGTGTAAAGTCCATACACCGTTTTAAACATGATCAAAAGTGGCTAAACAGCTTTAACTTTCCAATCTCACTTTGCTTTCCCATTTGAGAGCATTGTTTTGTCTACAATTTTGGTTTGAAATACATACACAACACTCTCATATCATTGTGTTATTACGTAATAGATACATGGCATGATCTTATTTCATATGCAAAGGATGCCCAGTGCAACTCTCTCTCTCTCTCTCTCTCTCTGTGGCAGCACTCGTAACAACAGCTCCCGTCTAGCCTCATAGCAACTCCCGCCTCTCCCCCATTGCAACAACTCTTCCTCGTAGCAGCAACTCCCATCTAGCCTCGTAGCAACAACTCTACAGGATTCCAGCCTCCACAGGTCGCTGCCACACAATCCGAACGGTTCACCTCTTAAGTTGCCTCTTCAAAGCTTGTGTCAATTCGTCTCAATCCTCACAAGTCGGAGTCCAAAGGTCATTTCGCAATCAATTTTGCTGCTACGTCAATTCGTCTTATTTTCCTCTCTCACTTCAACCACCTTTCTTTAAAATTCATTTCAAAAAAGTCTCAGAGGCCCAGATGTTCAGCCCTTCCCTAGGGTTGATCCCCCAAGGGTTAGTACCAACAAAGGGTGCCCAATCCACACATGCCCACATGGAATTTCCCGAGGTCAAGACGTTTGCCTCGACTCCATCGACAAGTTCTCTTACTCAACGATTGCTACCCTCCCATCAGCTTTCTCCTATGCAAAGGTTCAAAAAGGCAAGAGCAAATTTATTACATACAACAAGAAATACGAGAGCTCAAGCTCCAATTGCAAGACAAGGAGAGCAGTGAAAAATAGGAAACCATGGCAAAATTACTGCACAAATGCAAACTAATCTCCAACAACACCACAATTGGTCTCCGCGGTTAAGGAGAGATCACTAATCAAGTTCTATCAAAGAAGAGATGATTCCGATGCTAGCAATAAAGTAAATAAAAATGATCTCTATATGAAAGTACAAGAGCAAGAATCTAGGATTAAAAAAAGAATGATCTCACGCATTGGAAGGTTGAAAGATGGTTGCCTTCATGAAGATGAGCAAAAAGACATAGATGAAGAAGGAAGTTCCGTAAGTTGAATGGTATGAAAATGAAATAAGCAATGTCAACCGAAATGGCACACAAGCACAGGTCTAATTCAGAGGGAGGGCAACAAGAGTTAAAATCCTCTAACAAACACATAAGCTAAAGGGTACAAAGATTTGGATATAAAAGGAGCGCACCTTGATCTAGCTCAAACAGAAATATCAAACTTACCAAAGTCAAGAAAGCACGCAAAGCAAAAAAATTGAAAGTTTATAGGATGGGCAAGTATTGATTAGAGACTAGGATTTGATGAGTGCTATGATCACTTAAACTTGTATATTACGTGTAATAATTCTTTAAATGCCTACTTTTTTAAAACCATCACGGAAGATTCATTGGCACACCATTGTGTTATGTATTACGTGTAATAATTCTTTAAATGCCTACATTCACTCTACTTATCACGTAGTATATGATGCAAACACAAGCTTAGATTTGAAGAGTTTAAAAACTCATCTTTACCTACTGTTTAACCAGAAGGCATATCATACACGCAAACAACATATGTTCAGAGCAAACTCATCAAAATTTATCATAAGGGGAACAGCCCATCTGCACGGAGTAAGATGTATTAAAAAGGATAGGATATACACTCATAGCATTTGCCAATTTATGGCACCTTAATTTAAGGCAACCAAGAGAAACAGCTACTGTGCCTGCCAGATATGGAATTACATCTGTACCAATAAATGAATATGTTCTTCCTGGTGAGGGGTACTCAATGCACCCAAGCTTAGGTGAGCCATGAAAAACAGGCACTCCTTGCTTCCAGCATTTATCTTGCTGCTCCGATTTTGAGTACAATTCTTCAGAAGTTTACGTCCTACATATATGTACAGTGAATTCAGTCAAAAAATCAATGATTCCCAGCTCATCTGGAAGAGTACGGTTGCTTCAGCACATCCTTCGCATAGCATGGCTGAATTTGGTGCAGGCCAACTGTTAATGCAAATTTTAGCAATGTGTCATTCCATTCCCCTACAAAGATGGTGTATGCTGGAACCACGCTCATGGTTGAAAAACCCAACTTCTTGCACAGGGGAGAAAGGGAATACTACTATATAGGTAAAGGCCAGAACCTCCAGATTTCGAATTCATATCAATACACATCGAACAAGACGTATCCCCAAGATCCTACAAATAAAGCCAGCAGCACAGACATGGTTCTCTTGGCATCATATAAGCCATCCTGCCATCAGATACAAAAACGAATTAAATACTCTCTAGTCCCAATATTTTGTTGAGGATGATGTTTCCAGAAATTTAAACAATCTGATTGAATAATATACTGAAGTCCCATCGCAGCACATTTGTTGTAGACATATCACCTTACACCCCAGTAGCGACACTTCACCATCACACCTCTTGGAGGGCTATACTCAAATCTTGAGCAGACCTTCCTATTTCACCACCTTTTCTGCAAAGTAAATTTAAAGATTTGAGGAGTTCACAACAAGATTATGCACTTTACCCTGTGACCGCTTTCAGAATAATCATACTATAGTCCAAGCAAGTAGTTAAACGTGACTTGAAAAAGTGTATCAAGTTGTAAGCGGTGCCTGCTTTCCACAGACTTAATTCCATAAAAATATGCAGCAAAAAAACATGAAACTTACATACAATTGAACAATGGTCAAGGCAACAGGAAAAAACCAAATTATATACTTACATGCAGCACATTAACATACAACCTTAAGATAATGATACAACACCTAAAGTCATTGCTCCTCCTAAAAAATAGCTAGCAATCAATATGTGGAAAGAGGGAAATTGTTTGCCCCCACAGTCAAACATCCGAAGCCTCATTTACATTATGATATCCATGTGCAAAAAACAACTTTACATTTATGAAGGGCTTTTGATTTCATAAGCCTTCCTCCATGCAGACCAACTGACCAATGTATTGTCTGAAAACCGTGTACGGCATTATACTTAGACCCATGAACTATGCTGCAATAGTCACCGTCCATGAGAATAATACAGTTAAGAGGTACGTAGATGAATTGGAAGACAAATGTGAGAGGTAGTTTGAGTTTACTGGAAAATGTATAGTTGATTGACTGTTAAAAACAGTCCTGCAGAATAATACTGTTTGAAGCTGCTGTGATTGAGATGTGTGGACAGTATACCTTGGCTGAACCAGGACATTGCAGTCCATGAGTCGCTGTATAGCCGACCTTGTTACATGTGTTGAATTAACTTGGGACAGGTCAATGCTTCCCCCTTCCTGTCCACACTCTCAAAACACTACCCAATTGAGGTTCAAGGTAAGTAACGACAGCTTTTAATGGACATGGGCAGAAGGGGAGCAAGCGAATTATGCTGCCAAACTCAGTAAGCAAACACAATGCGATTATCATGGTGATAACACCTACGGCTCCACCATGCATAGAAGAGTTTCTGAAGCCTTTGCACACCTTAGCCAAAACCATGTCCCCCTCAACAAAAGCATCAAGTGCCCTTCACCCTTTCTCTCTTGATGATCACAGTGACACTGGTGCGATGTGCAAAGCACCAAAACTACGCGATTTTAATGCGGAAGTTGAAGAAAAATAAAGCAAAGAGACACTAGTTAAAGAGCAAAGCTGAGATGATTTGCGCATATTAAAATACAAAGAAAGAGAGGGTTCTGTAAAAACGGACCCTGAACCGTAACTGAGATTAAATGCTTAAGTGACATGCGGCCTGTAACGTCTACGGTCCTAAAAATTTTATTAACTCATAAGCTAGAAGACCATATATACCACAGCTTAGCTAACATCATGTTTCCCATTCAACCCCATTTATGCAATACTAGCAGTTTTGTAAGTCTTCATTTATCAAGCCAATCACCAATATATTGTTAAGTAGATATAACAGGCTGTAAACTGTGAGGTTAATATTTAGACTGGACTATTTGATAGTATGAATTCCACTGCAAAAGACACCATTCCATATGGAAGGTAATGCGTTAAGAGGACCTTAGACAGAGGAAAAAAACAAGACGAATTTTAAGGCAGTTCCAATTTCTTTAGAAAGGTTAAACACCTAGTTGTTAGAAACAGTTCTGTAGTCTGATTTCGGCTACTAAGAGGGTTCATTTGATGAAATCAAACTAAATAGAGAATATAAAATGCCAAGTCTGTACAAAGCTGCTCCAATTGAGATGGGTCCAGGTCCATCTTTGCTCAACAAGGCCACTGCAGCCCGTTCTCGAACAGCCAACTTCTGAATGTGTGTTCAATTAACTTGGGACAGGCCAATGCTTCCAGAACTCTTGCTATCGACTCTATTAGAACACAATCCATCGAGGATCAAGGTAAGTGCAACACCTTGAGTGGAAATGGGTCAGGAAAATAAGCAACTATAGCTCAAATTATGCTGCCAGACAACGTCAGCAAACTCGAACAGACCAACAAGCAAACTCAACACAAATGAAGAAATGTTAAAAGATATCCCTCATACAAATATTCCCTTGCTCTAAAGCTCTGGAATGCATAGAAAAGTCCTCTTTGCACACCTTTGCTGAAGATTGTCCCCTTCAACCAAGGAATTGCACATTCTTTGTCCAGTACAATGTTAGACAGCCATTGGTGCATGACCATGGTGCATGTGACATTCCCCTCTTTTGAACTCGTAGATAGATGGACTTACCGCCCTTCTTCTTTTTGTCACCACTAGTAGAGGACTCACCTTTGGTGGAGGAACCACCTTTGCCTTTCGACCCCCGTAGCTCGTGCCTGACTCGTCCTTGGGCTAGGGCTCACAACGGGGTCACAGTATATGACAAATGGGTCAGACTGTGTGTCACCATGCTCCATAGTGTACGAGTACATGTGACATTCCCTCCTGCTTAAATTCTGGATGATGATACTGCTAAGGGATTGAGTGCATCTGTGAAGCAAATGTGATCGTGCTGACCACCAATTGGTGCTCAAAACTTGACTGTCCTCCCAAAGAACTGAGGAATAACACTCTGGCACTGGGACTGATCTGGTACGCTCCAAAAGGCTGAAGAATGAATGTTCTGTTATGATAACACGGCGGCTCAATAAAAACTCCTAAGAACCGGTACTGCCCTGAAGACTGGAAGCCGCACTGCTGAGGCAGACTGGAAGCCGCATTGCTGAGGCCAATCATCCCACCGCGCTACTACTGCGAACTCCTGATCCTTAGGTGGTATGGCACTCCGAGGTATGGCACTCCGATAGGCTCCTGGACATAGGAACTGCCTGATGTCTTCGTGACCTGTTGATGACTGATTGAGCTGCTGAGGAGGCATTGCACTCTGAAAGAGTCCAATGGCATGAAACTGGCTACCAACTATTGGCATGCATTCTCTCCACTAAGGAAGATACACCGACATAGAAATGCTAGTGCTACTCCAGGAGCTGTTGGGGTAATGAGAAAGCCATTGAAGCTAGGCAACCAAAACTGAAAACCTGGGAACTCCATAATACTCATATGCAATCCAGGACAGTGGGGAACTGCTGTCTGCATGACTGCAGTAAGGGAAAACTGGAATGAACATGTCTCCTCTGCTGGTGTGATACCTGATGAGGGTAAAAACTCTGCCACCCTTCTGGAATCTGGCGACACCATCCAATGGGATTTTATCGCTCAAACCATGCAAGCTTTGGACTTTGGTCAGAAATTGCAGCATATCATCTTTTGGCTCTACAGTGACAGCAAAGCTACATGCATCTTGTCCGGGGATACTTCTGAAACTTGGACACTCCATTCGTTCAGTCCGCCAGGGCTGTCCTCTCAATGCTATTCTATATGCTATCGCCACACATCATATGCTTCAATATGTTGACCATTTGGTGGCAACTGACATGTTACATGGCTTGCATATTCCTGGAAGTCGCTCTTTAGTTGCTCAGGCCTATGCAGATGATTCCTTTTTGGTGCCACAGAAAGGGACCTTTCTTCGCTTATGTAAGCTGTATGGCTTGGCTGCTTGCCTTCATGTCAATTTTCAGAAATCTCGTTTGTTGCCTTTGCATTCTAAAGATTGGCATACTCTAGTATGGCTAGGGGAGATTGTCCCACCCAATCATATCCCTGCAGAGCACTCGTTGCCTGTCCCTCTTCCTATACTCACGACACAAGAGGCACAAATGGATTCCATGCTTCAGGAATGCATCTAAGTATGTTATGTCTCAGTCTCTCAAATGAGAAGAGAACCAACCATGTACCCCATTAAAAGTCATATACAAACTACTCAACAGTCATAAATATAAGATCAGCTTAACCATATAAGGACATAACATTATCACCATTCCACTGTACCTTAATAGTGGTGTAAGGGTTTGTCTTATGCTTTGCAGCTCAATGTAGCAAGCATTACAGCGCTCAATCCTGCACCACAAGCAAAATGTATGCCATCATCATAAAGAGGTCTTAAAGATATAATTTGAACAAGAAGCTGTCTACTTTACAAGCTACTCTCAAGGCAAGTAAGCTAAGTGCATGTATGCCTGCTACCTTTTACATAAAAATGTTTAACCAATCACAAATGAGCTATAAGGAAAAGGGTATACTGCTTGCCACACTCGAAGCAAAAAAATACAACAAGAGAAACCATAGCCTAGCCTCTCAGTCAGGTATGCTACAAACGGTGCTCCTCTACCCCCAGACTGCTTCGTGCTCTTCAGAGATCTTCAGTGGCTTTTTCATAGGGGATGAGGGACTGGATTCCCCCTCCCTTCATATCTGGCCCATCCAGCCCCAGATGTGGCCCGACTTGAGGCAGGCCGCCCTTGCTTTTAGGCATCCCATACCTGCGACTGCCGACTTCCAGAGCCACCCCACTCTCGCCTTGTTGAGCAGCCGAAATGGCCGTGTATCTTTTCCATGCTTCAGCCCACAAATACCAGTTTATGAAATTTTTCTTTGAGAGGCATCAACTGAATTGATGATTCAGATGCTCTTCAGATGCTGTAGTGGAAAACTTTTTCAACATCCATTATTTCTGATTCTAAACTCTGAAACAGCAAATAACAGCCAAGTATGCTGACAGATCTATAAGTACTTCTACTTTCCATGAACATATACACAGACAACTTACACCAGTTGTAGTGGAAAAAAATTTCCAGTGTCCATTATGCCTCACAAATATACTCCAAAACAGCACAAAACAGCAAACAACAGCCAAGTATGCTCCAGTCCAGAGCTACAATTTCTTATACTTTCCAAAAATATATACATAAAGCACTTGCAACAGTCTTATGAAGCACGAACACATAAAGTAAACATAATGCAGACTAAGAGCATTTACCTCTGCTCTGCATGAAGATCGACCCCAAGGGATGGTGATGCAGTGCGTGTTGTGTGAATAATCTGACCAAAATTCTTCACCAAAAGAGATAAGACTGCCAAGGCAGTGCTCAAATATCTGCAAGCAAAGTGACAGAGGATACAGATCTCCCTAAGATCAAGCAGAAATAAAATACTCATAAAGAGATCCCAGTCACATGAAACTTCCCAAAACAATATTATTAGAAACTCAAACAAATTTTTCCTAAAGCTAGCTTCAAGAGCCCCTCCCATGTTTTCAACAGAGCCTTCTCCTTACCTGTCCAGGTGATTGCTTAGCAACCCATTGAGCAATGGTAGGAGCAAAGTGCATACTTCTAATGTGAAGGCATCACTTCGGTCCACCAAACAGCTAAGTACATCAACCAGAACCTACAGAGCCAGTTTTCAATATGAGAAACTTTTTAAGTTCTTGCTGGCAATTAAAAAACCAGAGGGTGATACTAAACAGCTGGGAACATCATGACCGTCAGAGAAGTAAGATCACATGCATGCACTTAAGGATACCCACAGAATGATCTGCCATTTTCGCCATTGCCTCCACAGCACCTCTCAAGTCATTTTTTGTCCAGAATCGCCTGCTAACCTAAAAATAACAAAGTCATTTTACATATCAATGCACACTACAAATCAAAAAAACAACTCTCTCTCTCTCTCTCTGTCTCTCTTTGTGTGTGCATGTTTCAGGTTGCAAATTTGTAATGCCACCCCATATTTCAGAAACACAGAAGGCCAAACATGAAAAACCCCCTTTACCCTTGAAGAGATTGATAGGCAGCCGATCATTTGGAACGATAGTATACTTGATGAGCATGGCAGACCACTGGGCACTTCCCATTATATGTAGTGGTCTAAATGGGAGAGAGGCCCCGCCTACACAATAGGCACTTGGAAGGCTTTTATCAGGCTACCTGAGGATCAGAGGCTAGAGTCCGTGAGTCACCTCAGAGGGGTAGCACGCAAGATTCAGCAGATAGATGTAGGCATCCCGGTGGAATGGACACTTGAGATGCCTATTACTTCCACCACTTGGATGGGAGCTTTTTCGAGGACAACAATTCCTCTACAAATGACTGCTCTTCGAGATCTCGGAAAAGATGCTCTAGTCTTTGACGTTGGGGATGGAGGTATACTCTCTATATCCACGGATGGTATTCTTCTAGAGGTTGCCTTTCAGCCTGTCAAGATTGCTGGTTTTGTGGACCATGGAGCGGGCTTGCAGTAGTACTTAGACCCCGACCCTCTGCTCTTGGCCCTGGGATCCTGGAGGTGGTAGTTATATGGAGGTGCACCTATTAGGTACTTGCAGTGGGACCCAGGAGAGTGGGAGTGGATAGATCATGGGCACCGAGAGAGGGGGATTCCCTTCTTTCGTTTCACGGTTGGTAATGCCAGGAGATTTCAGCTGAGCAGTAGAGGTTGGATTCCCTCCAGAGCCCCCCATTGGGATAGCTTCTTCATCACCGCAGATTTGCGTAGAAATTTCTGGAGGAGGCTCTGGAAATCCCTAAAAAATAGAAAGATCACTCTTTTTGCTACCGGATTGAGATGGCACTATCAGCCCCAATCCTTTCTTTTTGGCTCTTGAGCTTTTCATGCACTGCATGGTGTATTCCCGTATGGAGCTTGCTCTAACAGTATTCTTTAATACTTAATAGAAGTCTCTTTTTTGCCCAAAAACATGAAAAACCCTCAAGGATCAAGTGCCATTGACTACGTAATAATAAGCTCACATGCAAGGCACATACTCATAAGATCTCAAGATTTAGGAGGAGACTCTTGAGTCTCACCACAGAGCAATATCTCTAGGCACCATAGGGACAAAGAATGCTGCAAAAAAGCCAAAAATTACTGCATGCCCAGGCTGAGAATGGATTACAAAAAAGCTCATATTTAGGTGAGAGGAAATAGAGACAGTAATATCACAAACTCAGCTGCCCTCTACTTGTCACGCAATGAGCAAATGCTTAACAGAAATGCTGCAGATAACAGCCCAAAAGTGCTTTACTAAAAGCAAGGGAGGAGCATAGGAATGCCCTGCAACCACTAGTATGACAAGGAAAGTAGAAATGCAAATAAGGCATGGAAAACAGCAGATAGAGCTTAGAAAGAGGGCAAAGCTCCAGCAAGCCAAAAGCTGGTAGGGAACAAAAACATAATATTCTCAAGAGCAGACAGCTTGAGAGTTTTGGGAGCTAAAACAAAATCCTAGAAATTTTTTTCTGGAGTTACATGGCAGTAAACCTCAGGAGAGAAAATCATCATGGGAAGATATGATATAGTATGTCAAGGACCTCTACAAGAGAGATGGAGAAGAGAAAGTCAACCGTGATTTTTCTATCAAAGCAGCAAATGACATCATTACAGAAAAAGACGTGGGAAGAGAAAATCAACCGTGATTTTTCTATCAAAGCTAGCAAATGGGAAGACTCTAGACACAAAAGGACTAGTGGTGGAGATGCTAACATGGGGAGGAGAAAAGACACAGAAAATGCTCACCAGGCTTATAAATATGGCTCTAGAGGAAGGATTCCCCTTAGAATGGCAGCTTTGTAGGATTGTACCAATTTACAAGGGGGGAGACAGCAGGATGGCAAAAAACTACCGTGCAATCGTGGTAAGCAACCTAATGGCGAAGCTGTACGGCACTATCATTGAGCAAAAAATCAGCAAATGGGCAAAGACACGAGGAGTCTGGGCACCATCCCAGCAGGGTTTTGTCACAAACACTCGACATTGGACCACTTGGTCGCCATAAGGGCTAGCATTATGAGGGAACCAAGCGTAAGAAAGACTTTTGTTGCTTTGTAGACTTCAAGAAAACCTTCGACACAGGCACTTGTAAGAAGTTATGGGAAAGACTGGAAAAGCTCCTAGTCCCTAAGAACTCAAAGAGAACACATACTGACCATATGAGAGACTATGCAAAGCCAATTGTAGACAGATCATGCTCCAAAGGAAAAGCTGTCATAAGCAACGACATAATTGCCAAGCAAGTCTGCCCCCTCTCACCAACTCTTTTTGGTCTCTTTATCGATGAACTGGAAGAATGGATGAGAATACAGCAGAGGAGTAGTCCATATTGAAGGATATGCCCTATTATTGCTTTATTTATGCAGACGATGTAGTCTTCTTCGTAAAAAGCAAGAAGGATGTGCAGGCACATTTGGATGCACTGGGAAATTTCTGCAAACACTCAAGTATGCAGGTCAACATAGCCAAGACAAAAGTAATGGTGATTAAGTCTTGCAATAAACAAATTGTATCAAAGGGGAGCTTTTGGACACAACCACCACATACAAATATTTAGGGCTGGAATTTGCAGATAACTACAAGTGGAATGCTTGTGTGGAAAGAAGAATTCTGGGAGGTTTGAAAGCTTTGTACAACCTAAATAAGTGCCAGAAGGCACACCTATGGAATTGGGAAATGAGAAAGTTTCTATATACTATGCTTGTGCAAACAGTGATCCTCTGTGGGTGTCCAGCCTAGGTACCCAGGCTGTCAAGGACTTACTAGAAGAGAATAGAAACTTTACATAAACAATTTATCATACGAGAGCTAGGGGTCTCATCCTTCTGGCTAAGATTGGTACAGTGTCACAAGAAACGTTTCTAGCAACATTTCGAGATCTTGACAAGCATTTCGTCTAGAAACATGTAAAATTAGTGTATTTTATATAAATTATTTTATCTAAATGATAAAAATAGTGTATTTTATATAGATTATATTTCAAAAAAAGTTCCACGTTTCATACGTTTCTTAGAAACGTTTCTTCACGATTCTACTGCCCGAAATGTGTTTTCTGGTTACACTGGATTGGTATAATACCTCTCGAAGGAGAAGCATTATGCCAATACATGGCCTAGTCTCAACAAGGTTGAGAAGATGGATGCCAGTAGGATACCACAAGGCATTCAAAGCTTCACAAACCAGTGGATGGTACAAAGAAGGAATGAAATGGTTGGAATTCTGAGGCATAACGGCTGCTGATATACCAAAAGATGCATGTGAAATCAAGGATCCAACATAGAAAATGCTACAGAAATTATGGCAAGGCTTGAGGGCAAACACGAGATTAATCTGATGGACATCTATGAAATGCAAAAATACCTCAGAGAAGACTAATCTGCAAAATGAAAATCAACTCACATGATCTAGACGTAGAGAGGGGCAGTGGGCAAGACCTTGGGGCCCAAGCGGGGAAAGCCTACAAATCTGCCCCATAGGAGAGGTAGCAGCTGAGCAGATGTACTCCTAAGTTGTCGAGCTTATGCACACATCAAAAAAAACTATGGGACAACAGAGGTAACTTGAAAAATCTGTTGGAGCAACCAGCCAAAAAAGCTAGGATGATAAGTCTTGGAACACCACAATGAAGTAATCGGACTAGCACACAAGCTAACTCAACAACTGCTCACTACATAACAAGTTTGTAAGGTTTTTCTTTCAATAGATGTAAAAGACCACTATTAGTCCATGGCGGTCACCAATCCCATAGATCTTTAAGGGTCTCACACGGAAATTATATTATATTATATCCTCTCTCTCTCTCTCTCTCTCTCTCTCTCTCTCTCTCTCTCTAGTGTCATTTGGGCCAATGCGCAGAAGATAGGTGACCAGCAGGTCAAAACTTGCATAAATATCATGAGGGACATTTCCAAGGTGCATGATGGTGACATTGAAAACTTACAAAAGATACTTGGGGGCAGCAAGGATGTGGATTTTAATGCTATGATGCAGAACATGAGTACCTCCATGGAAGAGGAAATGAACGAATGGAAGTCAGATATGTATGTACAAATGGGAATCCAGATTGGTAAGGTACGTGAGGAGATGACTGGCATGGTTGATGCCAAGACTAACCAACACACAGTGATGATCAAAGATCTAGAAATGCACGTCACCAAGCTCAAGGAAGAGAATGAACTACTGAAAGCACGTAACCCACTTGAAGAAGGGAAATCCAACCACCTCTCAATGAGGAGTTGAACATACTGAAAACAGAAAATGAAAAACTCAAGGAAGAGATGGCTGCCCTACAAATGGCAATACAAGGGAAGCATGAAGAGTTCTCCAAGCAGATAAATAAGGGGCAAGCTGAAATGAAAGAATGGAGAGAAGTGGTCACTAAGGGCAAACATTAAAAAAAGAGTTCATTTATGATGCCTTAAAAGAAGAAAAGAGAAGAAATAGTAAAGCACTAAATGTCCTTGTTAGAGGTCTAGCAGTTGGGAACACCCCATGGCAATGCTGAAGCTTTGATCACTACTTGGAGGATAGGAAAGGATGATTCACCAACGAGACCTATGATTGTGAGCTTAGGGACACTAGCAGACCGGTCTACCTTCATGAGCATGAGGACAGCTCTGAAGGGGACTAGAACATACTTGGATGATGATCTCACGCTCTTACAACAAGAGCACAGAAGGGAAGGGATGACCCGAGTGCTGGCTGCGAGGCAGGAAGGAAAATGGGCTATATATCGAGATGGTAAGGTTATCATTCGAGAAAGGGTAGAAAGAGGTGGAGGAGATACAGATAGTGCATGACGGTGTTCGGCCTCTGAGACAAAGACACAGGGCAGATTGAATATGGCTATATGGAACTGTAATGGCACTCTATGGTCTGATCGAAGCGGCTTTTCATAGACATACAGATAGAGACATTATTTTCTACACTGAGACACATGAGAGCCCGGAGAGAGGGCTGCCCACAATGATAGGTTACACCTGGGAGTCAGCTCATAGGAGAGAGCTGAGGAGAGAGAGTGGGGTATGAGGTTCTCGAAGAGTGGCTCTACCTGAGACCATTCATATCTGTGGTATGAAAAGAGGAGCATGCATGCCATATGTGGATACGAGTCTAGCTGCCAGATGCCCGACCACTGCTTATTGCAGTATGCTACCTCCCCCCTAGACACATCATCATCACATTATTCAAGGCATCTGTAGAATGTCTCAGGATCTCGAGTTCTGCTGCATCCAGCTCCGAGATCACGTGGGGATCTCTCTCATATGCAAAATCTAGTAGGCCCACTTGCCTGTCTCTTGTCCTTGCATTGAAGTCCCCTAGAAGGAGGGTGTCTCCCTGCCTAGAGAGCTCTATGATGTCATCATGTATCGTCTCGCTATGTCCCAGGAGATCCCATGGATCCACGGAATTACAGGACCATCATGGTTGGACATGTTATGTCCAAGATCTATGCATTAGTGTTAGATGGCGAGGTCAGTGCTCGCGCAGAGATACAGGGGCTCAGGGCATCCGGACAGGCCGGCTTTAGGACGGATCACTCGACTTACGATCACATTTTTACACTTGGAGGGATCATTGAGGAGGCCAGACACAGGAGACAGAGAGTATATTGTTGCTTTGTGGATTTCCGCAAGGCATTCGACACCGTTCCCCGCGCCCGACTCATCAGACGTCTGCAGGAGTTAGGCTACGACTCGGCGATTATCTGGGCAGTAGTAGCTCTCTATGAGCGGGCGACGGGGCAGGTCAGGATTGGCACCCGCTGGACCCCACAGATCACGAGCACTATCAGAGTCAAACAAGGATGTCCCTTGTCACCGACTCTATTTGGCCTCTACATCGACGAGCTCGAGACCACCATCTGGACACTCGAAGGTGCAGGCTGCTCTCTTGCGAAAACTGCCATCCAGATTCTCCTATACGCAGACGATGTAGTACTACTATCCTCTTCTGCTACTGGTCTTCAGCGACACTTGGATGGACTTCAGGTCTTCTGTGATACACATGACTTGAAGGTCAACCTTGGGAAAACCAAGGTGATGATCTTCAACACTTCCAGACCCGCTATGCACCGAGAGCAGTTCCTCTTCGCCGGCGATCCTATTGAGATAGTTGACTCCTACACATACTTGGGCGTTGTCTTCTCAGGCCCGATCTTCACGATGCGCCCGGCCATGCAGGCTAGGATCAGCCGGGGATACATCGCTCTTGCCAGGCTGGAGCGACAGTGCTACCACTCCCACTTCCAGGACCCGCGGACCAAGTCTCTCCTTTTTGATTCTTTGGTCCGCCCAGCAGGCATGTACGGTAGCCCTTGGTGGGGAGTCGACCTTTCAAACACAGAGTGGGCTCGAGTTGAGCGCCTACAGATACTGATGTTTGCTCGGATGATCCGTAGCAAACCATCGGTACCACACCAGATCATTCTAGCAGAGTTCGGCGCCTCACCCCTACAACTTGATGCAGCTTTTCAGGCTATCACCTACCTCCACAGAGTCAGGGATTTTGGCTCCTCCGCTGACGGTCGCCTCCGCCTACCTTGGTTAGCCCTATCCTCCTCTATGGCCTTATCCGTTGATGGGGACCAGCGATGCTGGTATAGTCGTCTTTCCAGTTGGTTCACCCGACTGGGCCTCGACTTAGACCGGTTGCCTCCTTTTCAGTACAGCCTCGACGCTCCACCACCTCCTCTCTCCCCCACTGACCAGGAGGTCAACCGGCTCATTCGGGCGGATCTGCTCCAGCTCCACACCTGGCGGACATGGTTTCTTCACTCTGAGCTTCCTGTGAAGCTCGACTTCTACCGCCGACACTGCCTCCAGATCTCACAGGAGGGCTTCATCACACCTCCGGGTTACACACAGCTTCATCTACCACATGCGCTCCGGATCTCCCTCGGTCAATTTAGGGTCTCGTCACACCGATTACGGATCGAGAGTGGACGCGCAGAGGGTATCCCACGAGAGGACCGCCTTTGCCCACTTTGCGACTTACAGGAGATCGAGTCGGAGGAGCATTTTGCTTTCAGATGTCCTATCTATTATGCCATTCGAGGCCGATACCACTGCCTCTTCTGCAACGGATTCGGCTTCCTCCCACACATGCTACAATTCCCGGATCAGCGGTGCCTAGCCGCTTTCTTACATGAGATGACCCGCCACCCAGAGACTTCTCTCCGAGCACGGCGACACGAGCAGCACACACAGCGTGAGGACACCCAGCGGCCTATCACTGACTTCTTTCAGTCACAGGATACCTCTTCTCATTCTAGCCGACGACGCGGACGTGAGCGAGAGCCAGAGCCACGACAACTGCGTCAGCGGACAGACTCACACATCCAGATCCATGACATCTCGTCTCTGCTCTCAGCCCGCCCCACTAGGGTTACCGTTGCCCTCATCCACAGGGCCATCCGTCGCCCCCGACGACCGAGCTCGACTAGGCCGCGTGACGTCAGAGGCCAATCATCTATCGCAGGGTTTTTTCCGACTTCCCATTTGACGGCCCCTCTATGATTGGTCTCTGACGATCACCACCTGCACATGTATACTGTATCTCCCCCCTCTGCCCCATTTTTGGTGCCCCCCCCCTTCTTCTTTGTATCATCTGGAGGTAGACATATTTTTTGTATCAGGACTAGACACATAGTTCTTCATAACCTCTTTTTTGTAGAAACGGTTGATTGGTCCGTTTTGAGACCACCACCGTTATGCTCATTGTATCAGTTATCTTTAGTCTCATAGACCTTCACGGTCTCCCGAAGACTTTAATAAACTTTCTCTCTCTCTCTCTCTCTCTCTCTCTCTCTCTCTCTCTCTCGTATAGCCCGCCGTACAACTCACCGTAACCTCTCCGTACAACCCGCCACCCCATATAGTTCGCCATACACCCTCCGTACAATCCCGTGCAACTTGCCGTACAGCCTCGTATAGTTCTCTGTACCCTTTCTGTACATCCCATACCAGTCCATCGTCCCTGCCCGTACTTTCTCACAGGAAGCTCCTAGGGTTTCTAACCCCGAGTTGGGCTAAACTCCCAGCCCAACTCGGGGGTTAGGTTCAGCTAGGGAGTTCTAAGAAATAGCCAATATGGATTGGCCTACCCTCTCCTCCAAATCCCCCTTAACTCCATCAACCTAAACTATCAGGACTCGGTACTCTACAGTTGCAGCCATGACATCCTCTCCGTATGCACGCAATTACCAACAAGAAGGGTCCAAACGACCTATCATTGGACAACATGAACAGGTTTATTATTTGCAGCAAGCAGTCAGAGAGTTAAGGCTTGAGCTGGCAGAAGTAAAAGCTCGACTTCAAGTTCTAGAGGGACCTAGCAAGCAGGCAGTAATTGCTGAGGTTGTGGACTCATGTAATAATTCTCCTCCTACTCCTCAACTAGTCTCTACAGCAAACTTCTTCGACAATCTTACAAGTTGAAAGGAACCAAGATATGGATAGCTAAGGAGCTTACACGAGCTCAATTGAAGAAAAAGGCAACGGAATCAGCTAAAGTCAGGGCTGCTAGGAAGGATGGAAAATGGGAAGTTTATTGTAAAGGCATAGCACTAATCAAAGAGTTTGAATCAAAACCAAAAGACTCTCAGTCTTAAACTGATGTACGGCTGATTACTTTTGCAGATATGATGTAGGTATTCTAAATTATTGGGGTTGCTTTTGCACTCCCTGGGAGCTGCCATGTGCCCTCCTTAAAGCAGATGTACTAGATGGTTTTTTGATGTCCCATAGACCTGTTGGTCTCTGTCTTCTGGATGTAGTGGTGCCAAGTCCTTCGGTATATGACCAGTGTGCAGCGGCCAAGCGAGATGTAGATCCTAATTCAGTCACACCTAAGGCCATACATCATTGCCCGAGGCAAAGATGAGCATGCTGATTACATGTGGATCGATTGCAAAAGACCCTCAATGACCGATGTCTAGATTGTAGCTTCAAAGACATTTGTCTATGCAATGACACGTCCACATGCCAAGGACAAAAAACAACCTTTTTGGCATTACAATCAAGACATTCACGATTGTGCACCTCAAGGCAGAATACTATTACTTGTAACTTTAATCCCAAGAAGAGCGATTGCATGCAAAGTTCAAGAGAATGCCATCATGCTCTCATATACAATAGCCCAAGCATGCATTAGAGGTCACACATGATAGGGTCATAGCCACAAAGTATGGAAGATATTTGCTTATCATGTGGACCACACACGAGTGGTTGTATATAACAATTTGTAGAGGTGGTCAATAGAAGGAGATACACATGTTATTGTCACATGGGTGGCCATAGTTGTGGTGAACTATCTCTCTTGCTTTCATGTCACACATGCATTTTGAGACCAAATAAAGAATATATTGAAAATGAGTACCAAGTTCCAATTTTTTGCGCAATACCAACAACAATTCTTAAGCATCCCAACAATAACTCCAAAAAAATCTCAATGAAAATCTTGAAAGATAGACCGGCATCATCTAGGACTACGAGGGCACCCACTATAATGTTCGTAACTAGCCTATACCTAATTGGAATGACATTTCTCGACCTAGAAACTCCACAACATGATAGAAGAAAGCCATCAAAAAATCCATAGAACAATAGATCCAAAGATCATGAAGTTCTTCAAGCCAAGCTTCAAAGTCATGGTTACATAACACTCGTCCTAATTCTAGCAAGCCCCTTTAGTAAGACTTTCCATAGAGGCTTTCTTATTCCCTACACCATTAACCTCGTCATTCCAATTCACAAGGAAGGGAGCATCATGGACACAAGTAGCTACTAACCATCATGGTAGGCCACTTAATGGCCAAGTTGTATGGGATGACACTAAAGATACATATAAGTGAATACTCTGGGTAGCCATGTATGCATGCAACGATAAAGCAAGATTTAGGTGGGAATATATACCTAAATCACATTTTCAAAGCTCGCATCATAGAGAAGGCCAAACACCTAAGGAGAGAGTATGTCGTTGCTTGCAAAATGCTTTTCACTCCGTACGAAGGGCCTTGTCATTTAATGACTACGAGCTTCCAACATTGTGGATGATGCCATCTAGGCAGTTAAGGCTCTATACAAGAGTCATAGGTAGAGCATGCACAGAATAGGCATGTCTAAGAAGGTGAGTTGCTAGCACCATTGATGTGAAGCAAAGCCTACCCTCCCTCTCCTATCCCCTGCATACTCGACACTGACAAGCTGGCTTGTTTTGTAGCCGATCTCAGAGGACAAGGATGCACACGCAAAGTCTCATCTCCTTATTATGTATGGTTGATTCAAACACAACAAATGGATTATGGATTGCACAGACAGCTGACAATCTACGGGTATTTTGTGACATTTCGGCCATGAAACGCAGCCCTTGTAAAACCAAAATTATGATCTTCAACACTAACAACATTTACTTCAGTATGGGTCATTCACTCTTGCAAGAGAGCAATCAATCCTTCAGGTTATTGAAATGTTCTTTTGTTGTGTTGCTTCCCAAGTTAAGCCTCCATTGCTTGGAGACATGACTTCAAAAGCCGAATTTCCTGCTGTAGAAAAGAGCTTTGTGTTGGAGTTACGTAGGTCACCTCCACATCTATGACCCCCAAAATGAGGAGAGCATGGGTGAGGTGCACCAAGAAGATCTCCGAAATGCCATTGGGCCAAAACTGAGGCTTTGCAGGGCTGCCACATGAGCAGCATAGGGAACATAGGGGCAAAACTGAGAGGATTTGCAAGGCTTCCAACAGGCAGCATGCAGGCTACCTTGTGGGCAGCATAGGGAACATAACCAGGCTGCCATTGGAGGGCTGGGCAGAGGACCCAAACCTGGGACAATAAGCAGCAAGAGGCGACTATTCCAAGGATGAGTTGGAGTGTCATGACAAGAGAAATCACTAATCCGTGATTAGTAGACATTAAAACATTATTATATATTATACGCCAATGGTGTAAAATGTGCACACACGTGTATAGGTCCTAGGGGCAATAGGAAGGAAAGGGTGCATTAAGGTGCATTGAATGGTAGATGCATGGGTCATAGGCTAAGGGTAGGTGTAAATGGGAAGATGGAACTTGAGTGATCTCAAGGGACATTAATGAAAGGGTATCTCCCTTTTCATTGTGAATCTCACGTAGCATTCTCTCTATTCACCTTGCATTCATCCGCCGTCTCTCTCTCTTCTTGCATGTAGGTCGAAATAGAAAAAAAAGAACTCTCACGAGGACACTCTTTCCCATTGGAGGGCCAACTGGCATTCAAATAATGCATGCATTGCACACATTAGCATTCTTGAGAAATCAGTTCTTTACATTTGGTATCAAAGCAACAATGATCCACTACTCGGACGTGAAGAGAAGGAGGAGAAGCGAGCACGAGGGAGGGTGCAACCACGCGGGACAGCAGCCAATGCAACGTGCACAAAAGAGAGCCGTGCGGAAAGGCAGCACGCAAAAAAGGCAGCACCAAAGGCAAAGCGGGAGAGTGCAGCAGGAAAGCCACGCGTGCGGAGAGCCGAGCATGAGACAAGGAGCAAGACAATCCCGCAGCAGAGTACTTGCAGTTTGCAGATCTGCACGCGAAACAATGTATTGGCCGACAGAAGGAAGACTGGTTGAAAAGACCAAGTTCGTGGGAAGGCTCTCTCCGATCCTGGAAACCCTGAAATATGGAGCACCTGAGGTAAGGGCTTTCTCTGATTTTTTTGGTCGTTGGACGAGGAACAAGATGTCCTTAAAACCCCTAGCGTGAGGACAAGAGACCCCCCCCCCAGCCCCCGTTTTCCCCAATGGAAAGTCGAATCAGAACAAGATTTTAAGGGGGTGATCCACCCACCAAGTACCCCCTATAACAGTATCTAGAGCTCCAATCCACTCAAAACAAGTAGCCCAAACAGAGTGTACCAGTTTACAGCATAAAAACAAAGAAGAGAGGCTAAAAGAGAAAGAAGAAGAGGTCATTTTAGGTGGTTTTTTGACACAAGTGGAGCGGAGTCGGATAAGTACTACCAACTCTACAACACTTGACTTTTGTTGTAAAATGTTTCCCTTTTCTGAAATTACAGCAAGTCATTTTTGTTGGAGTAGCATGGAGACAAGATGGAGAGACCAAGATGATGGAAAGGGAGTGTTTATTCATAAGAGATATGCCCCATATATAGGCACATGTTACATCCAAGAGTGACATCATATGTGAGCTCAAGAGAGCATCTCTAGATCCACAATTATCGCTCAATCACACACCACACTCCTAGATTCACTCATTCACACCAACCAACTAACACATCATCAGTCACACCTAACTCAGGCACACCTACACACACCATGTGTTCACACACTCACAACCATAGACCTTATGACCCTAGGTATGATCCCATTACATCAATTTGTTCTTCATTCCCCCCCACAAATTGATGACCTCATCCCTCCATCTGTGGTCGGATTGAGCTCAAATTTTGGCAACATCTAGTCCTAAGTGTTGTCCAAGTGCGGCTAATAGGGCAGGTCAAAATTGTGACTGTAGAGGTGGAATTTTGAGGAAGTTCGGCGATCAAAGAACAATGAGGCACGCTAGCTCGAAGTACAATTTTGTCCATCCCAACGGTGGAAAGATGCACCCTAGTTTGGGAAAGGTGCAGCCGGAAGGATTTTGAAAGTTAACAGTCGGATGTGGAGAAATCGATGTTGCAAGATTCTAGCAAAATTGGAAAAAATGGGATAGACTTGGAAGAGGTGGAAGAAGGTTGAAGAAGATGATGAGAAGGTGGCACTAGGACGTCGGTGGAGGCTCAAGGAGGGTGGAAAGGCTCTGATACCACATGTTGGAGTAGCATGGAGATAAGATGGAGAGACCAAGATGATGAAAAGGGAGTGTTTATTCATGAGAGATATGCCCAATATATAGGCACAAGTTACATCCAAGAGTGACATCATATGTGAGCTCAAGAGAGCATCTCTAAATCCACAATTATCTCTCAATCACACACCACACTCCTAGATTCACTCATTCACACCTACTAACTGACACATCATCAGTCACACCTAACTCAGGCACACCTACACACACCATGTGTTCACACACTCACAACCATAGACCTTATGACCCTAGTTATGATCCCATTACATCAATTTGTCCTTCAATTTTCTCTCTTGTATTACTAAAAGGAAAGAATGGAAGGAGAAGGGATATTTAATAATGAAGTTGTCTTTTTTCCTCCACTACCAAAAGGAGATAGTTAGACAACACCATCACCTCCTCCTAAAGAGAATAATGTAGATGAGAGTTACACACATATTGAGTATGATAACCCACGTATAGAATTACCTTCATCTCTCCTTCAAGAATCTCTTGATAGGGAGTTTCCTTTAGAAGTGAAGGGAGAAACGAGTCCATCCAAGAGCAAGGCGTTGAGTTTACGCCTTTAACTCAAAATCCCGTACACATGGATTATAATCCAAGAGCTAGAGGAAGAGAGGAGTCTCTTGTTGATAAGTTGGTTTCTCAGCATAGCCATATGATTGAACAGTCCATTATGACAAAATTTGGGACTAAGAGAGTGCTGAATTTTGGGGATGAAGATTTAGGTACCCCCTCGAAGAGAGACAAATTTCAACCTCAAGAGAGAATAGAGTTACCAAAGTATGATCGAGCAAGAGAGGCGCATAAAATCCTCAATTGAATTTGCCATTTTGAGCTACATTTTGCCCATCAAGATAAGACCGACCACGAGAAGCTTGCTCTTGCCACACTGCATCCTAGGCTGCCATTGGAGGGCTGGACAAGCTTTGACCAATGGGCAGAAGGACCTAGACCTTGGAAAGTAAGCAGCAAGAGGCGATTGTTCCAGGGATGAGTTGGAGCTGGTCTGCAAACAGCAAACAGAGGAGATGGCTGCATAGAAGTTAGAAGCAACATGCGCAACGAACAGAGGCTATTTGGAGCTGCAGGAGCTCGTCGGGGTGCACCAGCAAGTTGGGGCATTGCAGAGTGTAGGCGCTTCAAGCAGGACTACCACATGACACAAAGGCACAGTAGAAAAGGCCATTCATAGGCCTGTCTCAAGTCGGCTGGCCGAAAGGAAGTCACAGACTGGGTCGGCCCAGTCTGTGAGAAAGTCGGGCCATTTCTTGGCCCTCCATCCCTATAAAAAGGGCCCTGAGGGGGAGCATACTCTATTCCATAAAGCAGGGTTCCTCGTGCCTCAACTTGGGGTGCCACTCCTCTCTCCGTACACAGATATGAGTGGTCTCACGTGTGATTTGAAAAGGACAGCTATGCCCCTACAACTCGTCTCCCACTGTCTCTCCTCATCTCCCTCCTATGGGCTGACTCCCAAGTGTGCCATGTCACTGTGAGCAGCCCTCTCTCTGGGCTATGATGTGTCTCAGTGCGGAAAATCATAGTCTCTGTCTGTGTATGTCTCTAAGAACCTCCCGGATTGGACCAAACGGTACCATTGCAATTCCACACCGCCATTTTCAAATCAATTTGTGCACTCATTTCATAGGCCCGACACCGTCATGTGCTATCTATTCCCCCATCTTCTTTCTCTTCCATATCTACTCTCTCTCGGATAATTACTTTACCATCCCTATAGGCAGCCCATTTTCATGCTTCTGTTGCTGCCATCATGCATACCATTCCCTCTCTCCTATGCTCTTGCTGTAAGAGAGAGAGAGAGTGTGTGTGTGTGAGTGAGAGATGGAGAAATAAAGTATATTAAAAGTCTTCAAAAGGCCGAAGACTCTATGAGACTAGAAAAACCAGATACAATGAGCTGAATGAGTGGAGCTTCTAAGCGAGCATCTACACCCAAGACAAATGCAACATAAACATAGAAACACTAGTACAAGAATATGTGTGAGCCCATGGACAAGACAGAAGCATGTGTGGCATCACACGATGGCCCTCTAGATGGTGGGGAGGAGTCAAGCCCATGGAAGGTCCCAATGATGTATGGGGCTGCAGTGGCATAAAACCCACAAAGAGCACTAGCGACAGTCAATATATATGGTCCAACCCTGCGTTGGACAAGTGCTATTGTCATAACAGTCGATCATGTCTCTGGTCTAGTGAGGAAGATCCCCAAGCTTGATCCGTGCATAACACATTGATAGGTCTATCGTTTATCTCGCCGTGTCCTTGAGGTCTGATGGTCCGAGCTATCTGGCTGAAAAAGCTCAATGATCACACTCTGAGTGGGATATGATTGATCCGCCTGATCTCATATGCGTACCCTGAACACATAGTCTCTGTGTCGTACGGCCTGGTGAATGAAAGTCGCCAAACATCTCTAAGACTGAAAACTGGATAGGGATCTAAATCCATCCCTAAAAGGCAATGATAATGCCCTCCAATATCATAGTACACAAGGCATCTAAAAGCAAAATGTTCCTCTCACTCAATCTCCTGTAAATCACATTGAATGCAGTGACCCTCTCTAGGTGTGCCCTCAACATGCCCACTCTCAATGCGTAGTCGGTGCAATGAAACATGAAATCGCCCCATCAATATAATCAAAGAATGGGAGAGGTGAATCTGTATATAGCCTAGCGGGTCATTGAGCCGCCTCTAAAATCCACAAGCAATGATCTCCGGAGAAGTTGAGCTTCACAAGAAGCTCGCTAGGGGCTGATTAGGTCCTAAATGTGCAATGAGGGAGGCCAGGGCAGATTGGAGTTAGGGGATAGCTCATAGAATTGGCAGGAGGGAGAGAGAGGAAGGGGGAGAGGAGTGAGAAGTGAAGAAAGGGGGTAGAGGGAGAGGAAGAGAGAGAGAAGGGTGAGGATAAGAGAGATAGAGAGAGATTGGGATAGGGAGTGTAGGCAGCACGTAGGAGGGAGGAGGGAGTAGATAGGATTAGATGTCACATCAAAAGTTGCTACAATGAGTGGTGGGTGTGGACTTATATATTCCCCCCATATTTCTCACTAACTTCCCCTTAGAAGGACTACTAATTTAGCCCCTTTTACCTCTTCATTACAAAATGTGTGTAGCTATAAGACATCCTCTCGGATAACCTGGTTAGCCTCGTGGTAAGTGAGCGAAATAGAAGGGGCCTCAAGACTATACTGAAAGGGAGGTAATCTGTCCATATGGAAGCCCAGATTCTCAAAACATCTGCATGTACGTGCATACCAGCACCTCTCATATGCCCTCAAGTGGCTAAAGTCATGGATGAAGATAAGGCTGGCCATGGTAACCTGTGTCAGCCTGAGATGGAGGAACCATAATCACTGACCCTGCAGAGTATGTGATCACTTGGAATGCTGCATCAAGCTGTAGCAGACGTGCCCCAAACTCAGCCAGAACAATCTCATGTGAGACCACGGGCCACAGCTTACTACAGATCATGTGTGACAATGAGAGAACCTATAGCCTCTCCACTCGGGCCCACTCTACCCCTAATAGATCAGGCCCCTAGTAAGGACTGCCATACATCCCCATTGGGACCAAGAGTAAAAGAAGAGACTTGGTCCAAGGATCCTAGAAATGAGTGTGCAAGAATTGCCACTCAAGTCTAGCAAGTGCAGCATATCCCTTGCTCAGTCGGGCCTGCATCACTGGTCACATTGTGAAAATATGGCAAGAGAGAAGAACCCCCAAATATGTGTAGGATGCGACAGCACATGCCCCTAATTTTATCATGTTTTGTACTCTCTGTTTCCATACATCAAGAGAAGGCGACATGTGCAGTGCACATAGGCTCCTCTCTCCTTCCTCTTGTTTGTCTTCTTCTCTCTCTGCTTTCATGTATTACATGGGCAGTTGCTTCTGGGCATGGCCTTTTCTTGTATATTGCTTACTTATATGCTCTAGATTTATAGAATATCATTCGTCATCTATAGCATAATACATGTCAATCTCCTATGGATTTTTGTGTGTTTTCAGAAGTTTAAAGCTGAAATGGAAAATCCAGAGCTTTAAAAAAAGCCCCCAAAAATATTCTGATATATTTGGATGTCATAAGATGACGTATTATATAGCATCTCATATGATGTGGCGTTCCCATTTTGGGTCCATGTTCCCCCTTCCCAAAATGTTCCCATTCCAACATCTGACGTTCCCATTTCCTGGTAACTATGGTGGTAGATGGACTGGCATCAGCCACATTTCAGTGGGCTGCAGGTCGGCTTCAGGTCCAGTAAGATCATTCCAGCCTAGCCCTCATGTGGGCTATATAAGTGAGGGTAGCACCCACAAAGACCTCAGCACGTCATCAACATTTCTCCATACCTTGCCTGCAGGTAATTTCTCTATTCACATAAATGGAGGAACTCACCAGCTCTAACGTCCACCACAATAACTATTGGCACCTGCTCTGGGTTACCTTGTGCAGTGAGCTGGAACCCTGAGAAGCATGCTGCAAAGCAGCTGGTCTCTCTTTCTTGTCATCACCGTTGCTGAGCTGATCTTACATTGATTTCCAGAGCATAACAAAAAGTCATTTTTATGATTCCCAAAATACATAATCACAACACGTAACACCACAACAGTGTTTAAATATTTGAGCAGAGCTGGCCTTACATCAGTACTTCCTCTGCACAGGCTCCACACTCAGTGGATAATCAGGTGGGCAACAAGTAAAAGTTTCCAAATCGAGACAAAATAATAAATCTTCCTGACATTAGAACTGTCAACTAAGTACCTGCAATTTCGTCAATCGTGAATGCATAGTACTAGTAAAGGAGCTGTGCTGCTGCATAAGTTCATCTATAATATCTGTGTCGTTACGTGTGATAGTTGGAGATTTTTCTAAGCTGCTCTGGCTCCCTTTCTGGTGCACACACAGTAAAAAGAATAATGAGTGGGATAAGAAGGCAATTTTAGCATCCTCAACACAGAGATCCCTCATTACTGATGCATGTTTAGTGGAAAAACCATTTCATTCTATCTGTCAATGAGCAAGTACAAAAAATTCAAACCATCCTAAAATTTGAAGGACATCTCATGAAAAGCCCTTTAATCCTTCCATATGCTGCCATCTGCAATCTAAGAGTCAAGCTGTTCAGGCAAAAAACCCACCAGGATAAAGGAGCTTGCATCGAGCACAGATGTTCTCACTCCCGGTACACTGGACACAGTCATCATGTCCGATCCTGGAACCCTGTCCTTCCTATCGAACGTACTAGCCAGGGAACGAACACGTCCAACCTCCATACAGCCTACATTGAAATATCCAGATGTACCACAAAATAAGATGCACCACTGTAGCTGTCATTTTCATGTGAGGAATGGATCTGAGAGACGTTTTCTTACCCATTATAGAAGCTTCTCTTGCAGCACCAAACCGGTCCTCATGAGGTCCCAAGGCATCATCTGTTATGCCAAAAAGTGATTCAAATTATATGAGCCTTTCAAACATTAATGTCACAAAAATGGGCTTGTCAGATCTATACTTTCGTACAAGAAGATGTTTGTCCATTTTAAGGTGCATAGCTTCAATTCATTTCAAGAGGACCAGACATAGAGTGATTGCATAACTTCATAAGATAGCATGCACCCAAGACTCATTGGTCTTTAGTAGACCTTAGTAAACTTTCTTTCTTTCTCTCTCTCTCTCTCTCTCTCCCTAAGCAACTCTGAATTTACAAAAGGACTGAAACAAGCCCCATGGGCTTGTGGTATGAGAAAATTCATACATTTTTTTCTAATCAACATCTACATAATAGTCCAACTGAGAGTACCCTTTATGTTAAGAAGAACAAGAAGGATTTGTTGATAATCATCCTATATGTGGATGATATGCTGCTGAAGGCACAAACAAAGCAAAATTGCAGAATTCGAGAATGATCTTGAAGCTACATGTCTGATCTGGGGCTTTTACACTACCATTTGGGCATTCAAATTATGCAAACAGATGAAGGAATTGTGCACAGTCAAAATACATTCAAGGACTGTTGAAAAGGTTCAATTTACAGGACTGCAAGCCTATTCAACTCCCATGGAGCCAAGACTGAGGCTGTTCATGCATAATGCTGGTGAACCATTTGATGCTGTTATATACAGTCAGGCTGTTGGATGCCTTATTTATCTCTACAATAGCTGTCCAGATATTCAGTTTAATGTATTCTAGCTGAGCAAGTATACGCAAGTTCGATGCATTCTAGCTAAGTAATGTATTCTAACTGAAATCGTTTCTTAATTGGCAGTTCACGCAAGAAACATCAACTATCGCAACATGATCTTGTGAAGCTCAGTAGAGGGCAGCCTTCACAACTACCGTTGATGGCAGATCTTGATGGTGGTTTGCAGCCATCTACTCCCACACTCACAGACAGTCAGAGTGCACGGAAGTTTTCATGCACACACAAAACACATGAGATTCATTACAATTATGTGTGTGTGTGTGTGTGTGTGTGTGTGAGAGAGAGAGAGAGAGAGAGTGCATGCAAGAGAGATCTGTTTGATCTACTGTCCTACACATCAGAACATTACAGATCTGTTCACCAAGGCCCTATCTAGAAGAAAAGGTTGAATCTTTTCACAAAGCTTTGGGCTTACTTCCATTTGGTGATTGAGATTATTCCTTGTACACTAAGAGATTGTCACTGCATGGGGGAAAGCTTGGATACTATCCACACCTCTAGAGAGAGCCAATTACTGTGTTCAAATCCTAGACTTGGCAAGAGAGATTTCTATTAATTGGGTAGAGCGGAGGACGTCCATAACCTTAAGATTTTGGCATTTAGATGGCTAGACCAATTTGTGTAAAATGATGGTTATGCACACTTACGCGAGAAAAGAACTGGGATGGGTGATTTCCTGACAAAAGGCAAGGTCTAAAAACTCCCATCTAGTTTCTAGTTTCCAACACATCCCCCCACCAAAGGTGCTTGTCCATATGATGTAGTCTAATGTGGTCGCCAAAGGCCTTCTTGACCTTTCGTAAATGTCAATAAGCGCTTCTTTCTTATTTCTTACTCCTCCTTTCTCCTCTTCCTCACTCTCCCTACCTTTCCATCCACTACTCTATCCCTCCCTCTCCCCTCCTACTTCTATTGTTTCTTAGATCTTGGATTGTTGTCCAAAAGCTTTTTGTCTTTGCGGACTACTCACACATCTTTTGTTTTTTATTATTATTGAATAGATGATTCTAGAAACATTTCCAACTTGTATGCTGGCTGCCCAACTTTTTTTTTTAAAACCTGCCCGATGGCACGCTAAGAACAGTGATCTCAAAGATCTAAACCATGGATTAGGAAAATAGACAACAGTGAAATTTCAACTGCAAGAGTTTCTTGATCGCTGCCTCATGTCGGACATGGGGACTAAGAGAGGCATCGACCAAGCACATAGAGCTGATGGCAATGATGGTTCAAGAGTATCACCATGAATTAGGAAAATAGGCAATAGTGGAATTTCAAATACAAGAGGTTCTTGATCACTTTCTAATGTCGGGCCTGTGCAGGAAGAGAGGCATCCACCAAGCACATAGAGCTGACGGCAAATATGGTTCAAGAGTCTTCTTCCACACATTGTTAGTTAGGGTTATTTTGCTCTTTCAAACCTCGATCCCAACGCTTGGAGAACTCTAAGCATGGGTTGAAAAAGAGGTCATGTCCTATTTTAGATTCCACATATTGATCGTCTCAGAAGGGATCCTTCCTTGCATTAGCACATACTCGCCAGACAACTCTAGGAATTCTAGTGATTGCTTCTCAACAGTCATTGACTTTTAAAAGAATGATGAATCAATAATCGAATTTTAAAACTCCAATGAATATTATCCACAGTGCATGATGATGTCCACACTTGGAGCTAATGAGACTAGTCGTCATTTACGCTTACGCTCACCACGCTAGGACTCCAGATCTTGTACTATTGCAAGAGGGCACTATGGGCAGTGGGCTGCAAGCAATCACCTATATATTTATTTAGTTATTTATAAAAACGCTTACGCTCACCACGCTAGGACTCTAGATCTTGTACTATTGAAAGAGGGCGGGCTGCAAGCAATCACCTATAATATATAGGTGGTTGCTTGCAGCCCACTGCCCATAGTGCCCTCTTGCAATAGTACAAGATCGGGCACTATGGGCAGTGGGCTGCAAGCAACCACCTATATATTGATTCAGGTTATGAATGCCTCCGCTATCTCTCCTTCATTAAACTTTTGAGCTGGAGTTGATTCTCCAAGTTCTGCACCTACATATTGTCGTTTTGAAAGAAGCGCATATTGTTCTCCTAAATCAATATGAAGATGGTGGTGTTGTCTCTTGTTGGATTGTGTTGTAGTGTTGTGGTTGCATGCTGCCATTTTCTAAGCAACGTTGTCCGAATGCTTTGCAATCTCATCACCTTTTTATAAAGCAAATTGTTGATGATGACGATAAGATTTGGAGAGTTTAAAAAACAAGAATCTATGGCAAGATTAATTGTGTCGTCTAGACAGAGAAGCTAAACAGATCGCCCAGGTGGTTGCAAAATTGATCGGAGAAAGAAGTGGCTTATAGGAGCATGATTGAATACAAAAGCTCAATGGATATGAGTGTTGTATATAGAAGAATATATTTATTCCTCCATCCTCTGACATGTTTATAGTTATCGTACATATTTAATTGAGTATTTTATTGTTTTCACGTATTTGGACGAATGAAAAAAGAAGAAATCATGAATTTCTTACAAGGCCCCAAAATGAGCTCCCTTTTTTACTATTGTATATCATCAATAGACTCATGAGGTCTAAAACAACAGCCTTGCATACAAATCAACAAAAAACTTTGAACATTCATACCAAATAACAACTCACAAATGCAAGTGAGTGTTTTCAAAGGCATGCTATTCTAAAAAAATCACAGTTGACTCAAATAATGACAAACTATGATGTGACATGACTTGGAGATATTAGCAATTGCAATGGCCTAAACCCTATGGGGTATTTTTGACATTACAATGTTTTATTTAAGATCATTCGAGAACTTTGTCACATATTATAGGTGGTTGCTTGCAACCCACTGCCAATAGTGCCCTCTTGCAATAGTACAAGATCTGGAGTCCTAGCGTGGTGAGCGTAAGCGTAAATAACGACTAGTCTCATTACCTCCAAGTGTGGACATCATCATGCACTGTGGATAATATTCATTGGAGTTTTAAAATTCGAGTATGTATGTATGTATGTATGTATGTATGTACACACACACACACACACTTTTTTTTTTTTTGTGAAACCAAGATACTTATATTATGAAACATTCATTTACATCCGGGCAGTGCTCAAAAGAGAGCCAAAGACCTATCCATCAGAAGCAGTAAAAGAAAAGTTGAATACAAGAAACATCCAAATCTCCCTCATGTAAGGCATCATATAAAGACTGCTGCAATGAGGCTCTGAAGAACTCATAAGGATGATGAAGGGGAGAATTCAGATATGCTTGATTAACGATGCAGCCAGAGGGTCCATAAGGCCCAGTATCTGATCTTGTGGAAGAAGTATACACACACACACACACACACACACACACACACACACATATAAATATATACATATACATACATACACACACACACACACACATACATATATATGGATATATACATGTATGTATATGTATACATATACATATGGATATATACATATATGTATATTCTATATACATATGTATATATATATATATATGTATCTATATATATGTATATATGTATATGTATATGTATATGTATGTATACATATGTATGTCACACACACACACAACACACACACACACACACACACACACATATATATATATCTACATATGTATATATACATATACATATGTATATGTAGACATATATATAGATATACATGTATATGTACATGTACATGTACATGTGTATATGTACATATATATGTATATATATATATATATATATATAACACACACTTTTTTTAAGTAAAATCCAGTGTATTTATATTCTCATAAGTTTACAAGATGGAAAGTCTCCAAAATGGAGAGTATCCCAAAGATCAGAAACATAAAAAGAAAAGCTCTATGCAAGAAGCATGTATGTCACCCTCATGGCAAGCATCATATAAGGATTGCCGCAATGAGGCTCGAAAAGATTCATATGACTTGTGATCTGACGACCCAAGTATGCCAAATTATGCTCACTCCAGATTGTCCAAAGAGCCCAATATCTGACCCATGAGAGAAATAGTGAATAGTGAGACAAAGACCTCATAAATCTTCCAAATAACCAAAAATGTTTCCCAAATCTGTGGCTCGGGAAACGGAGCCGAAGATGATCTGAAATTCTCCCAAGGAGGTTCCTAGAACACGAGCATTGCCAAAGCAAATGAGGAACAGTCTCTGAAGGAGCCCGACACCATAAACATGAGGATGGTGCAATGTGACGTTTGGGCAAGTGTGATTCCCACTGACAATGTGCCGGTCATGCATCTCCAAAGAAGAAGTCTTTGTTTCAAAGGCATTTTACACTTCCATGATATCCGGAGATTCTTCCGCCACCATGAGAGGGGCTTCCTGATATGCCAAAGAGTATTAGCATATTGTTGAATCCATGGAGCAGGCTGAAGAAGCCTGTAGGCTTTGATGGAGGTCAAGACAGGTAGAGGAACAGGATGAGAGCATGTAGTAGAGGGTTGCAATTGCCAATCCATAAGCCTGTCTGTGCCAGCCACAGGAGGAATAGGTAGAAGAGGATGTAACAAATCAGCAATTTTCTTCCATATCGACCTATGATGCATTCCCAATGCATAGGAAGCAGTGGCCTAAGGAAAAGATAAGACATAGCCCTGATCATCTACCACATCATTTATGTATCTAATTCCCAATTTCATGAGATTATATGCCCGAACAAGTTCCTGTAAAGCAAGTGGAATGTCAAACATGGCACTCCAATGAATACTTTCTTTCCTCATTGAGTTTCTCCCCGAGCAGTCATCAGGAGCCCATTTGACCTTCGAAAGTACTTGTTTCCAGTCAAGTATCAGAGCAGTAAAGAAAGGACAGCTAGGTATCTTCCCTACAAATCTCCCAATGATAACCTCCCAATGATCAGTAGTCCAATGGCCATATGCAGATGTCCTCATGTTGACACACATGGATGCTATCATACAAGTCCATGGCTGTTGTTGACGGAAAAAAGTATGAAGCATAGTCAAATGCCTTAGCAATGTCTACCTGCAATATGAGCACATCTTGATGCGAGTACTTAGCATATTCAATTGCAGTCAATGCATTGGAGATAATGTCATGGATTTGTCTTCGCGGCACAAACCCATACTGATGAGGATGAAGGCCTGCATTCAATATCCCGTGAAGCCTATACACAATCATTTTGGCAATGAGTTTGTAAACTACAAGCATCAAAGTAATAGGCCTCCAATCTGACATATGGTCACACAGTTGTTTTTTGGGCACAAGTTTGATTATGCCGTGCTTCCAAAGGGGCAGCAAGTGATTTTCTTGCCAGGCAACATTGATCATTTGCAAAAGGACATCTTTCAAATCATCCCACAAAGAATTCAATCCATTTCCACTATCTCAGAAACATCTCAAAAAGAATTATAAAATTCCACCGTATCAGTAAATGCATTATCAAGTTCTGTATCAGTAAAAGGTCTCTCCAATGTAAGTGCATCATCCATTTCCACTATCTCAGAAACATATTGAAGAAATTCAATCCTCGCATCAATCACTTGATTTGATGGGGAACCAGGAGCAGAGAACAACTTCGGGAAATAATTTTGGCATTCATCTTGGAGACCAGAGAAAGAGCGCGTCCAAGAGCCATCTATCTTCCTTACCCTTAGACATGAGTTTTTCTTTCGAGTAGCATGCAGGCCCTGGAAGAAGGCTTTTGATGAGCAGCCCTTATCCATGAGAGGCTTCATTCTTGCTCTAATCTGCCATTTGTGCAAATTATCATTCAGTTTGATCCGAGCATGTGAAAGGGAATCATTTTCTGATTCAGAGAGAGGCCTGAAATGTGAAAATTCAGTCAATTGTTGTGCTGTCCTTTTTGCCCATTTAACCTCATTCCTCCATTTAGTCATATGCCAGTTTCCATACTCCCTAATGACATTCTGTATACGAGAGACGAAACTGTCCCAAGCATAATCCATGTCCTCCTGGGCATGCAAAGGCAAGGGATGAATTGCAAGTCTGATCATTTGCTGGAAATATTGATGTCGGAGACAAGCCTGATTAACATGCAGTAATCTACTCGAAAGAGGTGGCAAATCATCCAGTGGCATACCAAGTTGCAGATTCATCCATAATGGGGCATGATCTGACAAGCCCAATGAGAAATCTATGAGGAGATGAGGGCTAAAATCTGCATATTGTTGTGGGTAAAACAAATACCCTCTGTCAAGCCTTGCCCAGTTCGTAGTAAATGCATTATGATGAAAAGTATATCCAGGCACTGACCCTTGGAGAAGCAACCATAAATCTTCAGCCTGCACAGAAAGAAGCATGCTATCCATTTCTGCCTTTCCGATGATAGCATATGAGATCTTGAAGTGGTGTTATCTCTCGGCAGAGGGGAATTATTAAAATCTCCACAGATAAATGCATTAGATCTCCATGGATATTTGCTTAAAGAATCCCATAAAGAAGCCCTCATGGCAGAGGTCTGGGAGGCATAGACTGATGCAAACTCAAGAATATCACCATTGACATTACATTGTATGACCATCCATCTGCCACTGCTGTCATTGGAAGCTAACTGAGGCTCCAGCTCATGTCTCACCATTATGCATACACCTGAGTAGGTAGTGGTACCAGCATAATATATATCATAACCGCCAAAGTAATCATGATGACCAGCCTTAGAGTGTTGATTATGCTCTTGCAAACAAACAATATCTGGCTGCATTTTATGTACATAATTCCAGAAAAGCCTCCACTTTGAGACATTGAAGAGGCTCTGTACATTGTATGTAAAGCGCTTAAGTGTTTGATGCATGAAAGAGATATATACAGAAAGCTATAAGTATGAAACAAGATATCAGAGAGGCAAAGCCTCTGCCTGCATGGGCTGCATGCCTTCATGGTCCATGAAAGATATAGCATTCTCCCCTTCTTCAGAATCACATATGGGGATGCCCTTCTTCAAAACCCCCACCCAATTTTGAAGGACAGGAGCTGAAGTGGAAGCCTGTCCTGGTGAGGGAGAAGAGGCATCCCATTGACGAGATTGCTTCAATACAACCACCTTCTTAGGCTGTTGAAAACCATCCCTATCTGTTCCCACAAATTCCTTATCTTCTCTTTTTCTTTTTCTTTTCCTTTTCCAGCAAGTGATTACACATGATTGATTGGTTTGGCATTCTTTGCTCCATTTCTATTTGCTGTCTTAGCTTGCAAATTCTCATTCTTTTCCCGTGTCTGGGGCGGTAATGCATTCGGAGGGGGCTGATGTAGAACCATTGGGCATTCAGAGGCTAGGTGCCCAAACTTGTGGCAGGCAAAACAAGCTCCTGCAAACACACCCCATTTCAGTTCAAAATACTTTTTTCCCAATTGCACTCCCTCAACTTCCACTGCAATAGAAGGAGGGGTAGGTGAATCCGTGTCCCAGAGAATGCAGAACCTGTTGCGGTTTTCCATAGGGCGTGGAGGACAAATGACCTGTCCCAAAGTAGCAGCCAGGCCAGGCAATTCTTCATGCATATAGTCTGGGAAGTTAACAACCTCAACCCATACAGGACAATGATGTCGTATGAGACTTTGATAATCCTTGTTTGGGGACAAAGGCATAGCATGAACCATCTGCTTCCCATAAAAGAGGGGAGAAAGCTCAAGTAACCTCTGCTTGCATAAAGCATCCGATAAATGCACCTCATAAAAGCCTCTAGATGCAAAATATACTCCCTCTACAAAGCATCCTCCAAGGATGGACTTAATCCACTGTGCGAGACATCACTGGCTGCTGGGATTCTTCCTGGAAAGAAAATTATAACCGCGGTTTGAGATAATTTCCTGAGAGGATTCACGAGGCAGGGAAAGCAATTTCAATTTGTACATGACCTCTGGAACTGGTTTGCCCCATTCCTGTCGTGACTGCTGAAAGTCATCCTTGAGGGTATCAAACACATATTGAGCTTCCATAGTAAGTTCATCATCTTGTGCTGCACGCTGTGAAGAGCGACGCTTAGCTTCTGCAGTTCTTTCTTTGCGAGCATATGTACTAACATCCGAACCTGAAGCCATGATTGAAAGACGACAAAGCAAGAGGGACTGTACGAAGAAGTAGAGAATCAGAAATAAGCGAGTCACAAGAGGGTACAAAGAAGCACGAGAGCAAGAACTCGGGACTGTACAGAAAAGAACTGGCTTGTACGGACAAAACCAAGCTGTACGAAGGTACGGTCAAGGCTGTACGGGAAAGAGCAGATTGCACGGGAAAATGAGCGGAGCTGTATGGACGAGACTGTACGGGAAAGGGCAGACTGTACGGATGTGGCTGTACGGGAAAAACCAAAACTGTACGGAGACACAAGGGGAACTATACGGACGTACGAAAGATAAGCTGCAAGGAAAAGTACGACACACACACCACACACACATATAACACACACACACACACACACACACACACATATGTATGTATACATACCTATATACATATACATACCTATATATATATATATATGTACACACACACTTTTTTTGGTAAAATCCAGTGTATTTATATTCTCATAAATTTACAAGATGGGAAGTCTCCCACACACTGACATTAGACTCCAAAAGAGAGCCCAATGGAAAAACTCAAAAACAGGTAGAGAACACTTCAAGGCTAGTAGCATCCAAGTCCCTTGCAGCAAAACTGTCAGGATTGCTTGAGGGACACTCTGAAGTAAATATATGCCTGAGGAAACTATTGACCCATCCTAGAATGCAGTCTCTGTGTCCAAATGGTCCATAGTACCCAAAAGCGAGTCCAGTGAAAGAAGAGGAGGAATGGAGACATCTGAGATGAGAGGCATCCAAACATCCAGAAAAGTTTCCCAAATCTGATAGAAGGAAACCGAAGCCGCAGCAAATGAGAAATATGAGTGATCAATATGCGAGAGTGTGGGCAAGACCATAATAGGTGAGGAACTGTCTCACAGTGATGAGAACAACGGGGGCAGGAAGGGGAAGCAATGTGGCGTGCTGCCAATTTCGCCCCAATCGAAAAAGCTCCCACTATACATTTCCAAAAGAAAAGCCTATATTTCAATGGCAATTTGGCTTTCCAGATTTTCATGAGTCGTGATTGCCACCAAGATAGAGGCCTATCCAAATTCCAAAGAGTGTTGGCATGCTTGTCAATCCATGGCGGTGGAAGAAGAAATCTGTAGACCTTCGAGGAGGTCAGATTGTGCATTGAGAGCGTATGGGTAGCAGGAGGTAAGGAATTCAAATTCCAGTCCAGTAATCTGTCCTGTACAAACAGTGGAGGAACCGGAACAAATGGCTGCAACATAGTTGAAAGTATTCTCCAAATGGACCTATGATGCAGACCCAAGGAGAATGTCTTGCAAGCTTGTGGAAATGAAAGCATACAACCTTGTTGATCCACAACATCACCAACAAATCCCAGTGATCTATAATCCAATGCCCATATGCATGGGACGCCATGTTTCCACACATAGCTGCTAACATAATAGCCCATGGCTGTTTTTGCTGAAAAAAATCAGCAATCTTAGTGCTCTTTCTTGCCAACATATGAACCTGGAGATTGAGAATATTCAGCCCCCCATGAGTCTTGGGTGAACAAATAGACTGCATAGGTAGTAGTCGCAAAGCCTTTTTATGAGATTTGCTTTTCCAATATATCTCCATAGCCTGGGACATATAGGAAGCCAAATGCTTGAAAGACCAGGGAAGAAGAGGCAAATAAAATTGCACATATGCCATAATGATGGACTGTACTATCCGAAGTCGAACATGTAGAGGCCAAGTGGACAAATGCCAGTATTCCAGCGTCTTGTTGATCTTTTGAAGCACCCATTTGAGCTGTTGTTGCGGGGTAATATTCCAGCCAATGGGGTAGCCTAGATGCCTCACGATAGTGTGGGAAGAGATAATGTGGCCTGGCCAGAGAAGTGCATGCCAATAAGCTTCTTTCAAAGCTAGAAGTTTTGATTTCTGAAAATTGATTTGCAGTCCAGCAGCAATGCCAAAGTCAGTCAGTGTATGCATCAAGTGAGAAAGGTCAATTTGAGAATTCCTGGGCATAAAGTATGAATCATCAGCATATGCCTGTGCAAGAAATGACTGTGCCCCTGGAATTTGCAAGCCATGAAGCTGTCCTGTCTTTGCAAGATAGTCCATATGCAACAGTAACGGATGGGTAGCAATGGCATACAGTAAAGGACTAAGAGGGCAACCCTGTCTCACTGAGCGGGTCATAGTCCAAGTTCTTGACAACCCACCACCAAGCAAGCACTGCACCATGGCCTGAGAATAGAGCCAGTAGATGATATGCACGAGCCGAGGGCCAAATCCCAATTTATGCATAGTCTGAGAGATAAAATCCCAATGGACAGTATCAAATGCTTTCGCAATGTCTACTTGCAGAATGAGAACATCTTGTTTAGAATATTTGGCATACTCAATCGCAAGCAAAGCATTGGAGATATTGTCAGTGATCTGCCTTTTGGGGACAAACCCATACTGTCTAGGATGAAGTCCTGCTTGCAGAAAGAAGCGAACTCTGAGGACAATCATTTTAGCAATGAGTTTGTAAATAACAGGCATGAGAGATATAGGCCGCCAATCAGCCATCGTCTCACACAAGCGTTTTTTGGGAATCAATTTGACTAGGCCATGTTTCCAGGATGGGGGAAGAGATTGTTCTGCCCAAGCATGATTGATCATTAGAAGAAGAGTGTTTTTGAGATGACCCCAAAATGCGCGGAAAAATTCGACAGTCAATCCATCCCAACCAGGAGAGCTGCTTTTGCGTAGATGACTCAAAGCATCATCCAGTTCACTAAGCATAAAAGGCTGCTCCAATGCATGAGCCTGTTCCCGAGACAATATGGGCTGGACATGCATAAGAAATTGAGACCAAGCTGCATCCACTTGCATCAGATGATCAGGCTGAAGAGAAAGGAGATGTTGGAAATGACTAGAACATTGCGATTCCAATTCTGATTTGGAAGTGGTCCAGGTGCCATCATCTTTCTTGATCCTGCAAATATCCTCCTTTTGCCTATCCGCATGAAGACTTTTAAAAAAGGCTTTGGAGGAACAGCCCTTATCCAAAAGGGGTTTCATGCAAGCTCGGATTTGCCACTTCTTTAATTTGCGAAGATCATTTTGGTGGATGATATGAACCGCATAAGCACAAGAATCCTGTTCAGAAGAGGTAAGCTGCCTATGAGAACTGATTGCATCCATTTGCTGCTTGTGAGACTGAGCCCATTTCAGCTTGAGCCTGAGGTTTCCCATGTAACTCCGTCCATAATCTTGAATAACAGCCTGTAAGCGATGAGCAAGACTGATCCAAGCAAAATCCATATCCTCCTAAGCATGTAAGAGGAGGGGATGGACAGCCACTCTCACCATGTTCTGAAATTGTTGATGAAGCAATTAAGCACTATTAACATGGAGCAGGCGACGACCAAAAAAAGGCATATCATCTATCAGACGTGCTATTGATAATGTCAAGCATACTGGAAAATGATCAGAGAGCAAAAGGGAATGATCAACCCAAAGTGTACATGTAAAATCAGCATACTACTGAGCATGCAGCAAATACCATCTGTCAAGTCGAGCCCAATAATGAGTAAAGGCATTGTGATGATATGTATAACCCATATCTCTGTCCCTTCTTGAGAGCCATAAATCTTCTGCATGCAGAGATAAGAGCATATCTTCCCAATGTCGAAGCTCAGTGGGGATCATGTGAGAACAATGAGTGGTATTGTCTTGAGTGGCAGGCGAGTTGTTGAAGTCTCCACACAAAAAAGCATTGGACAGCCATGGATATTGTTTGAGGGAGTCCCACATTTGAGCTCTAGTCGCAGAGGTTTGTGAGGCATAAACAGATGCTATTTCATAGAGATCAGCCTGCCAGATGCACCTGATCACCATCCATCGACCCTAAGGGTCATTGTAAGCAACCGTGGGCTGCATATCATGTTTTACCAGCATGCAGACCCCCGAAAAGTACATTGTACCAGCATAAAAAATATCATAACCAGCATATGACCTTGCTGACCAGCCAAGAAGTGTTGGTTGTGTTCCTGTAAAGAGATCACGTTGGGATGCATTCTATGTACATAATGCCAGAAAAGTCTCCACTTATTGACATTCTAAAGACCCTGAACATTGTATGTAATGCAAGTAATTGAAGTAGACATAGAAGATATGTACAGTCAAACCAAAAAGCAGAGTAAAGTATAAGCTGTCAGGCCTCAGCCATGACATCAACATCCACCTGGCCTCCTAGATCATTAGCTCTATGATCCTCATCATTGTCACATACCGGGATGCCCCTTTTTAACACCTCAACCCACAGTTGAGAAGCAAGGCTGTCAGCGGGGGTAGAGGTCTAACAAGGGGTAGAAGTTGAAGCATCCCAATGGCGAGATTGTAACGGACGTGGTTTGAGAGCAAATACTTTTTTGGGTTGCTGCCAGGCACCCTGGGAAAAGGCATGAGATTCTGAAATTTTGCCCTTCCCCTTATCCTTTTGCTTAGCTGAAACCTGAACCACATTTTCTTTGGAAGGGACAGATTTGGATGCGACATCACCCAGTTTGGTAGGCATAGCCTTAGACCCCGGAGCATAAGTAGGGGGAGGAGTATTTTCTGGAGCAATAGCTGTAGGTGGGAGCTGATGCAGAACTGCAGGACACTGTGAGGCTAGGTGGCCAAACTTATGGCATGTGAAACAAGCACCTGCAAAAACTCCCCATTTCAAATCAAAATATTTTTCACCGAGGGGAACATCCTCCACTTCTACCGCAATGGAAGGAGGGGTTGGGTGATCTGTATCCCAAAGAATACAAAAGCGATTGCGATTACCCGAAGGACGGGGTGGGCATACAACTTGCCCCAAAGTGGCTGCCAAACTTGGTAACTCAGCCCTCATATAGTCCGGAAAATCCACTACCTCAACCCATACAAGGCAGTGATGTCGAATGAGGCTGTGGTAATCCTTATTTGGCGACCATGGCATGACATGCACCATTTGTCTGCCATAGAATAAGGGCGACATCTCCAATATATGCTGACGATATGAGGCATCCGAAAAATGCATTTCATAAAAACCCCTAGAAGCAAAGTATACTCCTTCAACAAAGCAGCCTCCCAACAATGCCTGAACCCACTGGGCCACATCATTGGCTGAAGGTAACTTTCCTGGGAAAAAAATGATAACTGCTTGCTGAGAGAACTTTCGAAGAGGAGCAACCAATGAAGGCAGCTTCAACTTATATTTGATGGCCGGGGGAGGTTTGGCCCACTCCTTCCGGCTGTGATGAAATTCATCTTTAAGCATGTCAAAAACATAGTGAGCATCTACACAATCTGCAGTAGAGAAATCAACTTGCTGTCTTTTGGAGTCCCGGGAAGACTCCTTGCGAGAGTAACTTTTGAACTGGTCTTCCATGAAGAGAAGCAGGGCGGGATTGATGAAAAGGCCGAAGCAGAACACAACTGTACGGACAATGAACGGGGTGGAAGTGCAAGCAGTACGGATTGTACGGATTGTACAAATCGTACAAATGTACGGAAGAGGGACTGCGGGGGTTGAGTCGTACGGAAGGCGAGAAGGTGCGCAGAGGCTGTACGGAATGCAGAGAGGGAAGGGGCTGCTGACGCAGAACGACGAGGCAAGCTATACGGAACAAGACGGAAGGTACGAAAATACGGCGAGGCAAGCTGTACGGAAGGTACGGGAAAGGACGAGCAGATGCAGGCAGGCTGCACAGGGAAGAAGGGAATTGTCTGTACACACACACACACACACACATACACACACACACACACTTTTTTTTTTTGGTAAATCCATGAGAGGTATATTATCAGCAAGATTTACATGAGGGTCTCAAAAAACATAGAGCCTCAACAGGAAATCAAAAGCAAAGAGAAAATATTTCCAAGCATGACTGAGGAAGATCTCCTTGATGGCAAGCATCATAGATAGATTGCCATAGGGAGAGTCTGAAATATTCATAAGATTGCAAGAACGGATTCCCAAAATATCTCATGTTGTGATCCTGCCATATGGTCCAAAAAGCCCAATATCTGAGCCAGTATAAAAATAAAGAGTAATGGACCAAGGTTATAGGAAGTCTGCCAAAAAGCCAAAAATGTTTCCCAAAAGGAGAGTTAGGGAAACGAAGGCGAAGCAACATGGAAATTTTGCATATGAAGGTCTTAGTGCTGGAGCACATCCAAAACAAATGAGGCACCGTTTCAAAAGGGGCCATGCATCGAAGACAAGAAGCAGATGCAATCCTTCGTTGAGCCAGAGTGACCCCCACGGATAAGGTTCCTATAAGACAACGCCATAGGAAAAGCTTTTGCTTGAGAGGCAATTTGCTCCTCCATAAATTGCGGAGATCCTTTTGCCACCAAGCAAGTGATTTTGCCATATGCCAAAGAGAATTAGCATGTAAGTGAATCCATGGTGACGGCTGGAGGAAAGAGTATGTCGTCCTAACCGTTAGGTCAGAAAGAGTAACAGGACGAGAATTTGAGCCCACCGGGTGTAACTGCCAATCGTGTAATCGGTCCCTGTTAGATAAAGGAGGGATGGGAAGAAAAGGCTGCAGCAATTCAGCAATTTTTCCCCAAATAAACCTGTGATGCATGGCTAGTGGATAAAAAGCCATGGCTTGAGGGAAGGAAAGCATTTGACCAATAGCATCAACAACGTCATTTATACACCTGATCCCCAATTTGCTGAGATTATATGCCCGAATCGGCTCTTGGAGGGCCAATGGAGGATCAAATACAGCACTCCAATAAATACTTTCTTGCCGAAGGGAATTGGCATGAGACAAAACGGAAGGGGCCCAATGAGCATGCGAAAGGACTTGTTTCCAATCGCTAATAAGTGAAGTAGCAAAAGGGCAACCCGGGATAGAGCCTACAAATCTGCCCAAAATGACCTCCCAAAAATCAATGATCCATGCACCATGTGCAGTAGTACGTAAGGACGTGCACATGGTTGCAAGCATATGAGTCCATGGCTGCTTCTGACGAAAAAAGGTGAGTAGAAGAGGAATTTTCCTGGCCAAGACATGGTGCGCAATATTCAGCACATTCAATCCACCGTGCATCCATGGGGAACAGACTTTTGTCATCCTCATAAGTCTTAGAGCTTTAGCAGAAGACTTTGTTTTCCATAACAGTTCCATAGCGTGAGACATAAAGGCAGAAATGTCTTGAGAAGTCCAATGCATCAAAGGCAAATAATACTGAACACAAGCCATGATAATCGACTCGACAATCCGGAGCCTAACATGGAGTGGCCAAGTGGAGAGCTTCCAATAATGGAGTTTGGCATGAAGCTTGTCAAAAATCCACTTTAGCTGTTGTTTCCTAGTGATGTGCCAGCCAATAGGGTGACCAAGATGGCGGACCACATCATAGGGCTGCATAATGTGCCCAGGCCTCAGAAGAGCATGCCAATCATATGAATGCAAAGGTATGAGGCTAGATTTATCAAAATTAACATTCAGGCCAGCAGCCAAGCCATATGAAGAAAGAGTGTCCATAATAGTCTTCAACTGCTGTGAAGAATTATGTTGCATAAAAAAAGAATCATCTGCATAAGCCTGAGTGATAAAGGAAGGGGCTCCAGGAATCTGAAGACCAGTGAGAAGACCTTGTGCGGTAAGATGATCCAAGTATGAGAGAAGTGGGTGAGTAGCAATGGCATATAACAGGGCACTGAGTGGACATCCTTGTCGAACCGAACGACCCAAGGACCAAGATTGCGAGAGATGACTTCCAAGGATACATTGGGCTGTAGAACCAGCATATAAGCAGTAGATGACATTAGCCATTTTTGGCCCGAAGCCCATCTTAGCCATTGTTTGTGAGATAAAATCCCAGTTGACCGTGTCAAAAGCTTTGGCAAAGTCCACTTGCATAATAAAAACATCCTGTTCAGAATATTTTGCATATTCAATAGCCATGAGAGCATTGCCAATATTATCATGAATCTGCCTCCGAGGGACGAAACCATATTGCAAAGGATGCAAACCCTCATAAAGCACTTGATGAAGACGGTGCACTAGCATTTTAGCAAAGAGTTTGTAAACAACAGGCATCAATGTGATGGGCCTCCAATCCATGAGATGCTCACACAATTTCCTCTTGGGAATGAGTTTAACTATGCCATGCTTCCATGAGGAGGGGAGTACTCCTGTGTGCCAAGAGTTATTAATCATTTGTAGGATGACACCTTTAAGATCCTCCCAAAAGTGTAAGAAAAACTCCACTGTGAGACCATCATACCCCGGTGCCTTACCAGGGCTAAGATGAGACAAGGCATCATCAAGCTCCTTATCAGTGAAAGGCATATCCAGTTTGAGAGCTTCCTGTGGGTTGATAATGGGATGCACATGATGCAAAAGAGTCTCCTGAGCTTGTAATTCTTGCAAAGAAGTAGTATTAGGGGGTGCAAACAGCTTCTGAAAGTAAGAAAAGCATTCATGTTGAAGCTCTGAGAAAGACCGAGTCCATTCACCACCCCGTTTACGGACTCTGAGGCAAGATGTCTTTCTCCTGAAAGCATGTAACCCTTGAAAAAACGATTTAGAAGAGCATCCTTTATCCAAAAATTGA